>NC_030432.2:20478394-20758394 GCF_001660625.3 Ictalurus punctatus
CTGACCAATCAGGATCCAGAATTCAAACCTGAATTGAAGTGCACTGTGTGTTTTGTAGATAATAACTCTCTCCCGTTCATGGCGATGCTGAGGAACCTGAGGAACATGATCATGCAGGGCATCAGCCAGAAACACCACGACAAGATCCTCAAACGACTGAGCTCAAAGGTCTCTCTCTCTCTCTCTCTCTCTCTCTCTCTCTCTCTCTCTCTCTCTCTCTCTCTCTCTCTCTCTGACACACATTAATGAGGTGTGTGTGTGTGTGGTTTCAGTCAGCTGTGATCCAGAGCCGGCAGCTCCCCTTCCGCTTCCTGTCAGCTTATAAAGTCATCATGGAGCTCAACAATTTCGGTAAGAAGTCCAGTCTCACTTTTCAGGAAGTGTCCTGAAGTGCACTCAATGTACTGTACACTTGTTCTGAATGAAACACAGCCATAGTGATGGTGATAATTCTGTGTTAATTCTGATAATTTTATGGAATGTGGTGATAAATGATGAAATAAAAGCGAATCTGCATTGTTTTAATCAGATCGTCTTTGAATGATCGTCAACACTGCACTTGACCTCGCTCTTGATCAACTTGATTTTTAACTTTTTATTTAATCCACCTTTTTACCAGTCCATTTTTTGTTACTTTAACTCCTCATGCTCTTCGTGTGTTTTGCTCTTCTTTAGGCAGTGTGAAGGCAAAGACCAGGAAGGAAATCCTGCGTGGGATTTTGAAAAAGATACCAAAGAGTAGACACTGTAGACGCACCGATTGGCCGACAGCGTCCCGGCAGAGGCTACGGGCTACACTTAAGGCTCCTTTCGTCCGTGGTGTCTATTTCTCGAAGCTCGAAGAGCACCAGAAAGCCGGGTCTGTACATAACACTGATTGTTCGCTAAAATGTTCCTCTCTTGATCTTTTAAAAAATAAATAAATAAATAATAATTTTCTATATATATATATATATATATATATATATATATATATATATATATATATATATATATATATATATATATATATATTTTGATACTTGGGTTTCTTTGATGTACTGCTACAGGTTATTGGTATGAACGATCACCAGGGGGCACTGTGGGCTCAGTAGAGATTGCATGTTTCACGGCTTTATTTGGAGAAGATTTCTTGCCAGAAAAGAAATCACACTAGCGGTGAAAAATGTATAACTCAATAAACAGGTGGTGCATTGATGACAACGTGTCACACTGAAAAGCAAAACTTTCACTGCATTGCTCTTACATCACTCACTTGGTCCTGCCTTCCCACAGTTTGAAGCTGCATTAATTCAGATATACTATTGAAAACCCTATTAAAACTGCCTGCTAACACCTTAGCATTGTCCTGGAACATGATGGTAACCTAGCAACGGCTTAGCAACCAACTGACACATTAACCCCCGTGGCTAACTACACATTAAACATTAAACTGTTTGTTTTACAACGTTTAAATCCTATATCAATGAAACCTTGTAGTATCATTCAGTAAGCTCTTTTAGTGTCTTTAGTGGGTTCTGTCAAACAAAATACATCCATTAAACCCCTCAAACTTCCCATCCCCTCCACCCCCACTTTAATATTATTGGCTGTTTTGGGTAGATTCATAAAATATAATCTGAATTATGTCCATTTCAGTTCCAGGTTGTTACTTGACAAAATGAAACGTGGAAAATTCAAGGGGGTGGATGCTCATGTACTTTATATAGAGAACAGGGAATAGTTTCAGACACAGCGAATCAAGTGCATAATGTTTTAGTGAAGAAATATAGTGTGCAGTGCATGATTAAACATGAAAGAAAGCATTTTCCAATAGCTTCCTGATAGACATCTTATGTCTCTCTCCTTTCTTTTTCTCTCTGTTGCTCAGGCCGAGACGGTGCACTCCAGAGCTACTGCAGCGTTACTGTCAGGCCCTGGACAAAGCCGTACAGATCTCCTGCAGGCACAACATCCCTCCTCTGTCTGGACACACAATCATCATCATCGTCAGAGACTCTTTTTATTTTGGTGGACCGAAAGGGGCTGATTTCTGCCTCCCACCTGAGTCTTCAGATGGAAACGTAGAGAACGCAAACCTCTCCGCTTCGGTGAGGAAAAATAAGGACAGTCTAACCCTGACTTAGTGTTAATGCCAAGAACTCCTTTTATTTCCAAAACCCAAGCCATACATACATAGCCTAAAAAAAATTCAGAACGTATAACAAATATTTCTGTTATATTATATAAGTGGGAGAAATATGTATTGAACGTGTCAAGATTTGTTTCAGTAAATATATTTCCGATGAGGCTATTCACATGAAATTTTCACCAGACATCACTATTAACTCAAGAAATCCGGAAATATAAAGAATCCGCAACATTAAAGTCCATAAATAAAGTTATGTGTAATAAAATGGAAAGACACAGGGAAAAAAGTTTTGAACATGCTAAGAAAAAGCAGTTCTCCAAGGCAAGGTAAGGCAAGGCAAGGAATCAGCTGAAATCCATAAGTAATTATACCCCTTATCTGTGCAAATTAATATCAGCTGGATTAGTAAATTGATGGTCTATAAAAAGGCTTTTCGTTACCAAGGTGTCACACAAGAAACATCTCATGATGGATAAAAGCAAAGAGTTCTCCCAAGACCTTTGCAACTTTATTGTTCCAAGACATATTGATGGATTCGGATACAAGACGTATTTCAAAACTTCTGAATCCTCCAGGAAGCACCATTGGGGCCATTATCAGCAAGTGGAAGCTCACTCCGTCATCAACCGGCCATGAACAGGAGCTCCTTGCAAGACTTCTGACCAGGGAGTCAGAAGAATAGACAGAAGTTTAGCCCAAGAGCCAAGGACCACTCGGAAAGAGCTCCAGAAACACTTGGAGGCAGCAGGTGCCATGTCACTGAGAAAATAATAGGCGATGCATTCCACTGCTCACGCTCACCCCGCAAGACTCCATTACTAAAGAAAAGGCATGTCGAAGCTTGTTTAAAATTTGCTACAACTCATTTGGACAAGCCTATGAAACACTGGGAGAGTGTAGTCTGGTTAGATGAGAGCAAAATTGAACTTTTTGGCTGTCATACTACACACCATGTTTGGAGAAGAAATGGCACTGCACATCACCCTAAAAACACTATACCAACAGTGAAGTTTGGAGGTGGAAGCATCATGGTGTGGGGCTGTTTTTCATCACATGGTACTGGCAGACTTTATATAATTGTAGGAACGATGAATGGAGCTCTTTACCAGAAGATTCTTGAGAAGAATCTGCTGCCATCCACCAGGATGATGATGAGACGTGGGTGGACTTCCAGCAGGACAACGATCCAAAGCATACAGCAAAGGAAACTCTCAGTTGGTTTCAGAGAAGAAAAAAAAAAGGTGTTAGAATGGTCCAGTCAATCACCTGACTCAAATCCAATTGAACAAGATTTAAAGACAATATGTTTAGAAGAATGGGCAAAAAATCACGCCTGAATAATGCAGCCCATTAATTTCTTCACACAGGAAGCGTTTTGAAGCTGTCATTACAAACAATGGCTTCTCCACTAAGTATTAAATACATTTCAGTTAGCGTGTTCAATACCTTGCCTTACCTTGCCTTGGAGAACTGCTTTTTCTTAGCGTGTTCAATACTTTTTTCCCGTGTCATTTCACTTCATGACACATAACTTTATTTATGAACTTTAATATTGGGAATTCTTTATATTTCCGTATTTCTTGAGTTAATACTGACGTCTGGTGAAAATATCATGTGAATAGCCTCATCGGAAATATATTTACTGAAAGAAATGTTGACGCATTCGATGCTTATTTCCACTACTGTGTGTGTGTGTGTGTGTGTGTGTGTGTATGTGTATGTATATATATATATATATATATATATATATATATATATATATATATATATATATATATATATATATATATATATATATATATATATATATATATATAATGTAGGTACTGTACAAAAGTCTAAAAGGCACCATAATTTGTATAATTCAGCAGTTGAAGTTTTGCTGTATGTCCTTGTAAACCTGAAACATCAAAGCATATGGTCACTCACAATCTGTTTGGTCGAACACACTTTAGTTTTAAATTTACATGATGAGGAAGTCCAGCACAGAGGACACACGACTTAGTTAGTCCTCTGGCTCTGTGTTTATAGTCGACTGAGGTGGCGTTGCTCCTGGCCATGATGATCGGCTACTGCAGCGAGCACACACAATTCCTCCTGGAAGACTGCGAATGTTTTCTTGAAGTCCAGATCGAGTCAGGTGGGCTTTTGGAGAACGTGAGGAGAATGACCAAGCTGCTCTCGGTCAGTCTTTATGCTTCAAATATTTGTGTATATTCACATCCGAGAAATGTTTTTTTTGTCTTATAGTCTGGTATAAAAATCTGACTTGACTACCAAGAACTATTTTTTTTTTTTTTTTTTTTTTAATTTTTATTAAATTATAACATTTTTTAAAGACATATATACTTAATTGTGTTTATCACAATTCCAGGAAATGGGTAATTACATTGACATTGAGTCAAAATCAGAAATGTTCATGTTTGTGCTGTTGTAGATGATCGTGGAATGCTGAAATGTTTGCGTTCACGTTTATTCTAACAACATTTAATGACTTTTGGTGTCTTCTGTCTGTCAGGAAGTGGAAACTTCATCTCAGAAGATAACGCTCAATAGCTTCTTCTTAAAGCTTCTTGAGGAGAAATCAAAGGTCTCTGATATGAACCCTAATATTTTAAATACTTTCAAATGACCTTTTGTTAAAATATTTTCTATCCGTGTTTGTGTGGGGTTTTTTTTGTTTGTTTTTTGTCACTCAGGTGGATAACATCATCCTGCTGAGTGGCTTTGGGACTGATTGGACGATATCTTCGGCTCTTGACAGATTCCAGAAACTCTCCATCAGCGAACCTTTAGTGGTGAACATTGTAATCAACCAACTGTAAGTTCTGTTCAGTTTATGGTTCGTAGAATACATAAATACATTGTTGAATATGTATTCCAGTGTACGATATGTACTGGAATACAGTGACAAGCTTTAGCAAAATGTTTCATTTTAAATTGAGGTCACGAAGTTCCTAAACCTTATTTTAATCTGTGGTTGTAACACCGTGCCATTATCTGTTTTTATATCTGTTGCCTGGTTTCACATATAATGTCCATATATTGCAGATATATATAGTGCAAATCGGAAAGTTTTAAGTCGTAATTGGGGTAGGAATTTGGCAAAACCTGGCAACCCTCCCCACAAGCCTCTGTGAGTGGTTCTTTAAAGCTCAACATTTAAAGTAAAAACCTTTTGTTTCCCCTCGTTTTCTTTGATCCCGATGCACACACTTAGTCTGAAGCATTCTGTAAAGCTCTCTTAAAACAATAACAACAAACATTCAATGAATATTTTTGGTATCTGTATTTGTTTTTATTTAGGACGTCATCCGTTCTTTCCGATGTATGTATTTGTATTCATTTCACTCCTATTTGAATCATCTCTCTCCTTGATTTTATTTTATTTACAGTAGCACTAGCGCGTACACAGATCCCAAACGCAATCCTAAAACAGTGACCCTGTACGGCTTCAGTGAGCAGATCATCAGGTAACATCACTTTTCTCTGTAAAGTGCTCGATGATCCCATACACTCATGATGACTGCATGCTATATTTACAAATATAGATTAATGACCCGTGGAATGCAGTGTGAACAGGAGTGGAGAATATTTACTGAGAAATTATACTGACGTGAACGTATAGATTCTGTGTCAAAATCTCACTCGGTTAAACGTTTACCAAAATTATGTGCGTGTATAATTAATGCGTATGTAAATTCCATCAATGCACATCTGTACGGGAAAACTCACGTCTGTTTGGAATGTGTGTAGATTTAAGTGTCAAATTTTTCACAAGTTTAAAAATGCTCAGGTAATGCAGTTATTCAAAATCAATATTAATAATGAGTGTAGTAAGTGGAGTTATGTACTAAATAACAGTAAAATAGCAAATAGTTTTAATAATCACAATTGCACATGTGGGATAAAATGTAGGTGATGGGGTGTGGGTGTAAATGTGAATCAGAGGTACAGATGTGCCTATATTATTGTATTGTCTTGTGTTGCATTGTGATTCTGTTGACTCGATATATCAACACACTGTTTATATGTTCACTGGTGAGTTGATGATTAAAATATTTTCTTCCCGCAGGTTCATTTCAGAACGCGGTTCCTCCAGACTTTTGGATCACGTGGAGCAAATCGACAAACTGCACAAGATTCCTCCTCCAACAGGTTCTATTGCAAAACCAGAGAGAACCAATGACATCATGCCCCTGCCTGCAGTTCCCAAACTCCGGTACCTCCATACACAACATAATTAAAAATATCTATACATGTATGCTCTGTTCTGTAAAAAAGGCGCTTTTAAATATGAGACTGTGCGCATGAAAAAAAGTGCCAACGTGAAGCTCCAAAAAATTTTAATATTGGGAAATAGAACACGGTACTAAAGAAAACAAGTTAAAAAAAGAGTAGTAAGTAGTAAAAAAAAAATAAATTTTTTTTATATATATATATATATATATATATATATATATATATATATATATATGGGAAAAAGGAAAGTGTAGTGAAAGTGTATGGCTCAAATAAAAGGCAAAAAGTTAGAAAAAAGAATGAATAGTGTAGGACATATGGCTGAAATTAAAAAAAATCGGAAAACGCAGATATTAGTCATGGAAATAAGGCTCAAATAAAAATTGAAAAGGGAAAGGGTAGTGAAAGAAATAAGGGAAAAAAATCTATAAAAGAGGAAAGTTAATTTAAGGAAATAATGCTAAACTAAAAAAAAGTGTATAAGAAAGAAGGGGAAAATATCTGAAAAACGAAAGGGTAAAGAAAATAACTTTAAATTTATAAAAAGCCTCAAAAAAGAGAAAAAAATAATGAAAAGGGAAAAGTAGTGAAGAAAAACTCTAATTCCTTAAAAAAAAAAATAATTTATTTAAAAAATTTTTTTAATTAATTATTACCAGTAATTAGGTTTTGTTGCTTCATGTTTGAATCAATATTTTTAATCATTCTTCTTGAAGTTTTAATTCCTTTTAGCACAAAACCATTTCCATACATTTACAGTTATATTTTAAAGAAATGACATAAAATAAGATAAAGAGATTAGTTATAATAGTAATTATAAAGCTAATTTTATTTTATATAGTTTATGTTTCTCTGAAAGTTAAAGAGAGACTGGGGCAGCAAGACATTAATGCTTTCACGGCTTCCTCTTTCCGTTGTCAGGTGGCGTGGCGTGCGCGTCTTCATCTCGTCTACGTTTAGAGACATGCACGGCGAGCGAGACGTCCTGGTCCGCAGTGTTTTCCCAGAGTTACGGCGGCGAGCGGCTCCCCATTACCTCCACCTGCAGGAAGTGGACCTGCGCTGGGGCGTCACCGAGGACGAATCGGCACGAGCCACTGAGATCTGCCTACAGGAGGTCTGTCGCTCCCAGGTGCTGTTGGGAATTCTGGGAGAGAGATACGGCCTGGTGCCGCCTCGGCCCTCGCTGCCTGACCTGCCTCACTACAGCTGGGTAGGAAATATTTATTAGTAATTTATTAATTACTTTCATGAATTAATTACTAACCATTTATTCACGTTGTATTATTTATTGCAGTGATATCCAGTAGTCTGTTGTCTGGTCACAAAATCGCATTTTTTCATTCTGTATCTTTTCAGACTTGTGAAGTGTTGGGTGTAGATAAATACATTACAGCTGTATAAAGTGTATAAATATTCTTTTGGCTTGATATTTAATGCTTTCTACTGAATATGGTTGTCCTTATAAGTACAAAATACATTTTCTTTTATTTAAAAAAGAAATCTTGAATAAAAAAATTGACAGAATGAAGAACAGGAACCAGAACTGAGAATAAATAATATATCTAGTTTTGCTTTACAGTGCTCTCCACTAATATTGGCACCCTTGGTAAATATGAGTAAAGAAGGCTGTGAAAAATTGTCTATTGTTTAACCTTTTGATCTTTTGACCCCCATGATGGTGACTAAAAAGACTGAGAGAACCTCACCCGGAACAATGGTCCCGGGACCCACCCCTGGAGCCAGGCCTGGGGGTGGTGTTCATCGGCGAGCGCCTGGTGGCCGGGCGACCTACATAACCTGGCCGGGCTCAGCCCGAAATGCCTGCGTAGAGTCGCCTTGTGGGCCTAACACCCACAAGGTGAAGGGTGGGGGTCGGTGTGATGCCAGATTGGCAGCCAGAGCTTGTGGAGGAGGTGGAAAGGTACTGACTAGATATAGCTGGTCTCACCTCCATGCATAGCATTGTCTCTGGGACCAAACTTCTCGATTGGGGGGTAGTCTCTCTGCTACTCCAGAGTGGACCTCCATAGTCATAAAGCTGCAGGGGTAGATGAGATTCGTCCAGAGATGATGAAAGCGCTGGACAATGTTGGGGTGGCATGGCTGACGCGCCTTTTCAATGTTGCGTGGAAGGCGGGTTCAGTTCTACTGGATCAGTTCTACTGGGGTGGTGGTCCCCATCTTCAAAAAAGGGGACCAGAGGGTGTGTTCCAACTACAGAGGGATTACACTTCTCAGCCTCCCTCGTAAAGCCTATGTCAGAGTGCTGGAGAGGAGACTTCATCCTATAGTTGAACCTCGGATTCAGGAGGAACAATGTGGATTCCATCCAGGCAGTGGAACCGGGGGGGGTCGCTTATGCGTGCCATCCAGTCCTTTTATTCCCAAAGCGAGAGCTATGTCCGTATTCTCGACTCTTGACTCTGACAAGGGTGCGTCTTGTCCACACTGCTGTTTGTGATTTTCATGGACAGGATATCAAGGCGCAGCCAAGGTACAAAGTTTTACACAGTTTGGGGGCATGGAGGTGGCATCACTGCTGTTTGAGGATGATGTGCTTCTTGCCCATCTGACTGTGATGTCCAACATACACTCAAGCTTTTTGCTGCCAAGTGTGAAGCGGCTGGGATGAATTGGAGTGACGGAAAGGGGGAGCGTGAGATTGACAGGAGGACTGCCGCAACATTTGCAGTATTGTGGGCACTGTATCGGTCCATGGCGATGAAGTGGGAGCTGAACCCTTGGACAAGGCTCACGGTTTACATGTCAGTCTACCTCTCCATCCTCACCTATGGTCATGAACGTTGATTAACGGCCTAAATGACGAGATCGCAAATGCAAGCGGCGGAAATGAGGTTTCTTCACAGGGTTGCTGGACTCACCCTTAGGGATAGCCTAAGAATAGCCTCGGCATAGAGTTGCTGCTTCTCTGGATCAAGGGGAGTCAGTTGAGATGGTTCAGGCATCTGGTAAGGATGCCACCCGGGAGGCTGCCTGTACAGAACTACCGGGCATGCCCCACTGGGCAGAGACACCTCTGGGGGTTATTGCCAAAAAGGTCTATTTTGGTTTCATCTGACCTTAGAACCTGATCCCATTTGAAGTTTCAGTAGTGTCTGGCAAACTGAAGACGCTTGAGTTTGTTTTTGGATGAGAGTAGAGGCTTTTTTCTTGAAACCCTTCCACACAACTTGTGGTGATGAGTCGGCTGTGGCTCAGGTGGTAGAGTGGGTTGTCTACTAATCATAGGGTTGGCAGTTCGATTCCTGACCCATATGTCTCCACATGCCAAAGTGTCCTTGGGCACAATACTGAACCCCAAGTTGCTCCCGATGGCAAAAGTGCCTTGCATGGCAGCTCTGCAACCATTGGTGTGAGTGAATGGGTGAATGAGAAATAATGTGAATGAGAAGGTTAAAAAAGCACTATATAAGTGCAGACCATTTACTACTTACTTTCTGACCCCAATACGCAACTAACCTGCAATTCTCCAGCTGTGATCCTTGGAGATTTTTTGGCCACTTGAACCGTCCTCTTCACAGTGTGATGAGACGATATAGACACACGTCCAATTCCAGGTTGATTCATAACATTTCCAGTTGACTGGAACTTCTTAATTATTGCCCTGATGGTGGAAATGGGCATTTTCAATGCTTGTGCTATTTTCTTATAGCCACGCCCCATTTTGTGAAGCTCAGCAACCTTTTGCAGCACATCACCGCTATATTCCTTGGTGTTACCCATTGTTATGAATGACTAAGGGAATTTGGTCTATGTGTTACCTCATATTTATACCCCTGTGAAACAGGAAGTCATATTTGAACAATTTCCTGTTCCTAGTCACCCAGGTGTACTAAAAAAAAAAGTAAAATATCAATGAGAATATACTTCAAATATTTATTTTCTCATATGAATTCATAGGAGTGCCAATAATTGTAGCACACCTATATTTAACAAAGACAGATTTTTTTTTTGATAAACCTGTGTTTTGTTTGCAATTGTTTGATATTTGCCTGAGATTGCATGTTTAATATTGATAATTGATGAGAGCAGAGTATTTTAGTGAATTTGTTTAACAAACCATCAAAAGGTTAAACAATAAATACAATTTTCACAGCCTTCTTTGCTCATATTTACCAAGGGTGCCAATATTAGTGGAGGGCACTGTATATAACATCATATCAGCTCCTTGTTATAGTGTTGTCAGTTTTAAAAAATAACTAAATGACCCAATTTGTTGAAAAAAGTGCATTTTTCTGTGTTGATCTCTAATACAGCAGTCTAATAGTAAAATTTATTTTTAACTGATCACAGAATACCATCATACAGATCCCATCAAAAATGCATAGCAAATATGATTTTTTTATTTTATTTTTTATTTTGTGCATTCTTTTTAAGCACTTTTATAACCTTCAACAACGCCTCATAAAGCACAGAGAAGCATATCCTGTATAAATAGTAAAAATAATAAAGGTATTTTATAGTTATTATTCAGAACAGTTGTTCACAGACATTATGAATGGACTAGTGTTGGAATTATATTGCAGTTTTATGTGACATATTTAAAGATTTATAGCGTTATATTTCTGTGTGTTAGTTGAAGTCGGCTCCTGACGGTCTGTCGGTCACAGAGATGGAGATTCGTCAGTTTCAGGCCGTGTTTCCTGATTCTGCTCAGAGCCGCATGTTCTTCTACTTCAGATCTCCTCAGCTGCTCAGGTACGGACTCCCCTACTAACCTTCTACACTCAGAGCACCGGGACTGGATCACGACTTTGTAAAGATGGGCTTTTCTAACTCTGTACATCACTCTGAATATACACAGCACGCTTTAATTCTTTATAGCTTTATATCAATGGTGAAATATCTGAAGTGCAGCAATATATTCGATTTATTAAGTATGAATTTGGTACAGAATGAAACACTGTGTCATGCTGCTGTAGGAAAATTAACAAACACAGGTTGCTGAGATGAAGTGGTGTTACTGATACCATCCTGAAATTGATTATTTTCTTATAACAGCACATCCTGAAGAGTTTGCCATTGGCCAACGATTGCAATTTTTTAATTAATTAAAAAATGAAACCTCATGTTTTGTATCTGTTTAGAATAATAATTGTTGTGGAAAGACCATGAGACAGTTTAGTTCCTTTTACATTTATAGTTACATTTATATGTTGTGGAATTTTGTACTGTATCTTTAAAATTGCAAAACAAGAGTTACTGCTTTTTTCCTGTGTTAAATTATTTATTTTTGCAGACATTATGTAAACTGATCATTAAATAGTTTTTCCCATTTTTTTTTTTCTTATTTAAATGCAACATGACCGTTTTGCTGGAAGTTTCTTAGTAAACCTGTATGTCATGATACATATCCTGTATTGTGGAAATGTCTTCGAGAATCATAATATCCGTATATATTTTGTCATACCTACTGTTCATCTCTTGCTGTAATTATTTACTGGTCAGTTTTTGTACAATATATGTATCTATGGTAGTTGATTTGAAAAGCATCCAGTTACTCTTTTTATGCATGAACGTATTCTATTAATTATACATTTTTGTTTAGCTCTGTGCCTGAGGCTTGGAGAGACAACTTTGCAGCTGAATCAGGGGAAACTGCGGCTAAAATGGACGAACTGAAGGAAAGGATCAGGAACAACAACTTCAGAGTGACGGAAAAGTAAGTTCTGGATCCGGATAATTTATTATATTCGGTTTGTTTAGTAAATACGGTCTGTCATGTTTTATGTTCATTCTCACCTGGTACACTCGGAGAAAGACACGAGATTAAAATGCGTAACTGTAGAAGACAGTTTATAGAGGATGTTATTAATACATCAACAGTCAGAAAGGAGTTACGATTAGTACTTTATTCATGCGTCATGAGGTATTATTAGAGATGATTAAAAATGCCTACAGAACACCGTTACTAAATGATTAAAAGTTATATATGTTAGGAATGATGTTTTATGTAAAAGAGCTTCATAGAAAGTGTTACGTTGTTATGTACCGCGTGTTCTTCTCTCTGTATCCCTGTAGTTACCCGTGTGAGTGGGGCGGAGTCGTAGACGGAAAGGCGTACATTAAAGCTCTGGAGGATTTTGCAAAGGCTGTGATGGAGGATTTGTGGTCTGCAATACAGAAGCTTTTTGTGGAGGTCAGGCATCAGATAATTTTACTTTAATACAGAGAGTTTAGTTTTGACAAGTACAGAGGCCACACCCCTTTTTCTAGACTGAGAGGCCACACCTCCTTCACAGAGACTGACACAGAGGCCAAACTACCTTGCTTGTGATTGACAGGTAGAGAAGCCATGCCTCCTTCACTGTGACTGATAGACAGAGAGGCCACACCCCTTTTGCCAAGCCAAGCACCTTTTTACTGTGAATAACGGCTGTATGATCAGACGGCCACCATTTTACCATCCTCAGTGTTTGTGTTTCCTCTTTTGACTTGCCGCTCAGGAATCGGACGAGGCAGATCTGACGGCAGAGATTAAGGAACAGGAAGTGCACCAGGATGCTCAGCTCCGGCAGTTTTACGGCAGAGCGAAGCTGCTTTCAAAGGCAAAAGTGAAAATCGAAGAATGTCAGCAGAAAGGTGGGCTTCTGTTGGTGGAGGGCGGGGCTGGAGTCGGCAAAACAGCTTTCATGGTAATAGTTTACGTTTTATTTATTGCATAGGCCAACTGACAGAAACATGTGTCCTACATGTCACAGTCACGTCTCTTTCTTTTTCTCTCTCTCTCTCTCTCTCTCAGGCTGCATTGGCTCATGTACTCCAAACTCCAGCCAAGATGAAGAAAGCACCCATGTGTGATGTCATATCCTACTCCACAGCTGCTAGCCAATCAGCTTCAGGGGTTGAGCCCCTCCTCCGCTGCCTGGTCCAATGGCTGAGGAAGAGGAAGCAGCAGGAGGAAGATCTTCCATCCAGCACACCTTACAGGTGAGGGATGTTTACTCTTCCTAGCAGGCTGTGTATACATGCTAACCATGTTACATTTGGGTGGAACGTATCAGGAAAATTTGCAGTTTTGTTGTGTTAATATGTTCCATCAATTTGAGATAAATAAAAATAAATAGTGAGAGTTCATCTCCGGCAACAAGAGTTCTGTACCTTTTTTTTTTTTTTGAGAGTAAATAGATATATTTACAGGAACGGAGAATAAATGCAGTGTGTATTAACAGAGACCTGCTGTCAGAGTTACGCTCGCATCTGAAGGAGGTGAAAAAAGGCCGATCTCTGGCTTTACTCATCGATGGTGCAGATCTGGTGCACGATTCTCGAGGGCAAAGAATTTCCGAATGGATACCACAGCACGTTCCTACGGTAATACATGCACATGTTAATAGAGTTTACAGATATCTAGGGAAATATTATGTAGGGAATAAAATACTCTGTATCGTGCTGTTATAGTAAAGTAATGAACAATTGGGTGTGTGATGAAGTGGAGTTACTGTCCTCCTTCCCAAAGTTGGTCATTTTCCTATAACAGAATGTCCCCAAGTGTTTTATTCCTCTTACACCACAGCAATTTCCCAACAATTAAAATGTATATTTAGAAAAAAATGACAGGGCATACTTTATACCTGTTTATAATTAGATCTTAAGATGTGAAATGTCTGAAAGACAAGTTCACACTTACGTTATAGCAGCTATAAACAGTCCTTCCCTCACCAGCCAAAGAAAAGCACACCGCTTGTCATGTTACCGAGAATCCGTAAAGTTAACTCCTCTGTACTGTGACCATTAAAAAGAGCTGACGCTGGCGACTCTGTCTGGAAATGTTAAAAAGCGGATATTTTGACATTTATTTTCATCTGTTTAATGGTATAGTGAACACCGAACATGCTCTGGTCAATTGGCTACACTGATGATTCTATTCAACGTTAACTTTTCTACTCGTCATCCTCCCAGGGTGTGTGCCTGGTCCTGAGCGTCACTACGGATTCTGCTCTCCACGACGTCATCAGCAAAAATAAAAGCTGCACGTTGTTTCCTCTGGGCCCGTTACTGCTCCCGGACCGGAGAGAGATCGTCCAGAAGGAGCTGAGCGTGTACGGGAAGAAACTGAGTGATTCTGCCTTCAATAACCAGGTCTGATTTCACATTACAAACTAATACGAGTATCCGAGGAAAACTAAACTGCACAAGTGTACCGATATGTTTATCCTCACGTGTTTGTACCTGCAGCTCCAGACGCTGCTGATGAAGAAGGGAGCCGTGAGTCCACTGTATCTCCGCTTGGCCTCTCAGGAACTCAGGAACTATGCCTCGTTTGAAAAGGTGAACCGTGACTCTGATGCTAGTTTCTGCACTTTTTCCACCACACACACACATTTCTTCCAGAGCTATGTTTTGTAGCGAGAGGACGTCCGAAGAATTCTTTTACGGTGTGCGATTTTTGTCTATGATGTAAAAATCCTGCGGAAACGTGTACAGTGTAAATCAGACTTAAACCACGTGTCATTTCCAGATGAAGGAGAACCTGCAGTGTCTCCCCGTGTCTCTGTGTGAGCTGATTCAGCACGGCCTGATCAGGCTGCAGTCTCAGTACGGAGGAACCGGACTCAACTGGACCTTGGCTGCTCTGACCGTCAGCTCCAATGGTGCGAATGACCATCATCATCATCATCACTAATACATAATAAACACAATGTTTGTGGACAAGTATGAGTTTGTTCTGGTTCAGAGGGACACGGTTTACATTTTTCCAACACCGAAACTATCTAAACATTAAGAAGGTTGAAATGTTAATGGGTTGCTTGGGGACGAAACGTGCGTTATATCTTTAACATCACACACTATTTCAGTGGTATTAACATGTTTTCTGTTGCTCGTCCCTGCACAGGTCTAAAAGACAGAGATCTGCACTTCCTGTTGAACCTGTGCACTGACCTGAGCTCCACACATCCCCTGCTGACCTGGCAGGAAGTGATCAAACTTGCCAGGAACCCAAAAACCCGAGTGCCCATGGCCACGTTCTCCCAGCTGGCTCGCAATCTACAGAGGTAAACAACATGCTGTGACAAATGAGGAATAGAACAGGGTACGCTCTTATAATGGTGCTCCAGGAGAACCCTTAATGGTTCCTTGTCGAACCCTACGACACTGTTTTTCCTTTCAGAATCGGTTCCGACAAAGTAAAACAGTTTTAAGAATCTAACAATGCTTAATTATCCACTGAATTCTCAAATAAACTTTCCTCTGCACTCTTAGGAAATCTAGAACTGTTAAAAGTTCTGTGGCTGTCCCTCTGGTGGAACCCATAAAGGTTCTATGTAGAACCTCTGAGTGTTTCCCAGTCCAAAACTGTTCCAAGTAGAACCCTTTTAGGGATGATAAGAACCCTTAATTATCCTGTATTCTTGGGAAATCTAGAACCCCTATGGTCTCTTCAGTTGTCCCTCTGGGGGAACCCTTAACGGTTCTATGTAGAACCCTGAAAACTCATTTATCTGAAAGAGTTCCAAGTAAAACCCTTTTAGGATGCTAAGAAAACCCAGTGTACCTTTAAAGAACCCCTTCTTGAACCGTGTTCTGAACTCTTCTGCCGCAGTCTGATCGGGTCATCTCTGTCTGTGGAACCGGAACAGTCCTTGGTTCTCACCAATCCGGATGTGAAATCAGCGTTTGAACGACTTTACCTCTCTGATCCGGACGACAGAACCAGAGCGCACATGATTCTCGCAGGCACGACAACATTTTATTTTAAAGTATTCACAAAGCATGTAGTAGTAATAATAATAATAACAACAATAATAATAATAATAATAATAATAATAATAATAATAATAATAATAATAATAAAGTGTGTGTATGATGTCTTTTCATAGCTCACCTGTGGGTGCGGTCAGATCCTCACGGACATGACACGTTCCTGCACTGTGACACGGACACACTGACGCAGCTTCCTGCTCATCTGGTCAGTGGCTCTTCCTGCTGACGTACACACTTCACCTTTCCCGTGATTACAGAAAATCTCACCCTGTTGATATTTTCATCTCCAGATGAAATGTGGTCAGCGGGAGCCGATGCACTTCCTGCTGTGCAGTTACTACTTCCTGTACGCTAATGTGCGTCATGGACTCCTGCGCAGCCTCATGGAGAATTACGTTCTGTATGGTAAGGTTTTAAAACAATGCAACATTCTTAAGAGTTTTAAGAGTCCTGTATCACTATGTGTCTTTAACGTGGAGGCAAAAAAAACTTAAATGTTATAAATCAGAGATAAAACTGATATTCGGAGGCATCCACTTGACACCACCCCTCACTGATTTGTTTTCCTCACTTTTTTATTTAGAAAAGTGGACTGAAGAGGACAAGCCACACTGTCCTGAGGAAGACGGTACGGTCATCCTATATATTAATAGTAGGATATCAATACGTATTTATAATTTGATTTATTAAGCTATATACACTCGCGTATCAAATTTGATGATTTAACACCCCACCTCGTCATCTCCACAGACTGCTCAGAAGAGCTCGTGGCTTGTCACTCGTTCCTGAAGCGCCACGCCCCTCTGTTCTCCCATTGGCCAGCTATGTTTGTGCAGCAAGCCCTGAACGAGCCAGACGCCTCGGCCGCTCACGCCTGGGCTGAAAGTGTAGTGAAGGAGGGAAATATCCACGCTGTCAGATGGATGAACAAGTCCAGAGAATCCCAACAGGAAGCTAGGTAGGAATCCGTCTGAGCTCTCTGTTTCACACCACTTTATTAAAAAATGAACCTTTTTTTTTTTATCCAATAATAGTTTTCCACTCGGTTTTTGTACTTTTGTCTTTTTGACTATAGTGGAAGATTTGCAATGTACACTTTTTTAAATATTAAAAGAAAATGTTCATTATTTTTAAGGACATGTTTTTTTTTAAAATTCATTTATTTATGTGCAGTGAGCTGGTTTCCACATTTCAGTGGACTCCGTCCTGTGTGTCTCTGAGTCCTGCGGGAGTTCTCATGGCGGTGGGGACGGAACAGGGTTCTCTCCACCTCTACCACACACACACCAACCAGGTCACAGCTACATCTCCTTCCTTAACACCTGTCTTTCTCTTATGTCATCAAATGCTTTTGGGGAAAACTCCTTGCGTTTTTGTCCTCCTTCTATCACAACAGGAAGTGAAGTCACTGGTCAGTAACTGTGACGGGATCTCGGGGTGCGTGTTTCTGGATGAGAGTGTTCTGTGGACGACCTCGTATGACGGTCAAGTGGAGGTGTGGAACGTTAACAGCGGCTGCAGGTCAGTGTTTTAGAAAAAAACAAAACAACCTCAGCAGTTTGTGTCTGTCTGAACATCTGTCTGTGTGTCTCTCTATCTGTTTGGTCAACTGTCTGTTTTTCTTAATGTCTTTCTGTCTGTCTGGATGTCTCTCTGAACGTCTAGATATCTAAACGTCTGTCTGAATGTCTTGTCAGGACGTCTGTTAGTTTGGACATCTGTCTGTTAGTTTGGACAATTGTCTGTCAGTTTGGACATCTGTCTGTCTGTCTTTTTGAACATCTACCTGGACTTTTGTCTGTTTGTCTGTCTTGATGTTTAAAAATCTGAAAATAATGTTGAATGTCTCTGTGGGGTTTTCTGTAGGACGGCCCACCTGACCGCTCACTCCAACAGGATAACAGGATGTGATGTCAGCTCAGACAGGAAGCACTTCGCTACTGTTTCCTTAGACTTCACTCTAAAGGTCAGAATAATGCACATTTAAAGTTTGTTGTATAGCATAAACATTTTATTTACTCTGTGTGTGTGTGTGCGTGTGTGTGTGTGCGTGCGTGCGTATAGGTGTGGTCCTCCCAGAAGGGGAAGGAGGAGGCATCTCTGCTGAACCCATCCCCTCTGAACTGTGTGACCTTTGACCCTGAGGGGAGTCTGGTGGCGGTGGGCTGCTGGGACGGAGCAGTGCGGGTGTGGGACTGGATCAAACAGGAGAACTGCATGGTGAGGAGGAAACAGGAAGTGAACAGAGAATTATGGGTATTGGAGTCTTGATTATCAACCTCATGTTAATCAAAGGTCTCTCTCTCTCTTTGTCTCTCTTTCTCTCTCTCTCTCTCTCTCTCTCTCTCTCGCTCATATTCTCATCTGTTTTCCCTTCTCTCAAATTCTCCTATATATCTGTCCCCTCTCTTTTTTTCTCTCTTTCGTTTCCTCTCTCCCTCTTTCTCCCATTCACTCTGCCTTCATATCTGTCTTTATCATACAACTCTCTCCACCTTTTCTCTTTATATCTCTCTTCTATATCGCTGTTTCTCTTTCACTCATCTTTTTTTTCACTTCCTCCCTTTCTTTTCCGTTTTTCTTCTTTTTCCCCTCTTTCAATCTTTTTTTCTTTCTCTCTCTCTGATTCTGTTCATCATCCTCCATCCTTCATTCTCTTTTATATCATTCTCTCTCTTTTAATTTGTTTCACTTTTGCCCTCTTCTGTCTCATCTGTATCTTTTCTTTTCCATTTCCTGTCGTTTTTCACTCTCTATTTGTCTCTTTTCCATCCTGTATTTTTCTTCCGGATCACCTTATTCTTTCTGTATATCTTTCTCTTCTTTCTCTCTTCCCACTCTCTTCCAGACTCTGTCAGGCCATCAGTGTTCAGTACGCAGTGTGTCGTTCTCTCCGTCCTCCTCTTTCTCTCTCCTCTGTTCAGGGGCGTTGGATGGAGAGATGAGGTTGTGGTCGGTTCCCAGCTCGTCCTGTGTGTGGCACTCTCGTGCTCATTACGGATCCACCGAGGCTCTTCACTTCCTCTGTGATGGAGAGTCACTGCTCAGTGCTGGACACGACGGCATGGTGAGAACACACACACACACACACACACACACACACACACACACACAAAGTAAAAGTGTGTATTACTGCTATACTCTAAAAAGTGTGTGTGTGTGTGTGTGTGTGTGTGTGTGTGTGTGTGTTTCAGGTGCAGCTGTGGTCTGGAGGTCTGGGACGCTCGGTTTCCATGTTGGGGGAGGAAAAGGTACTTCACGTGTTAATGAGAGAAACATACTGTTTATCTGTCTCTCTATCTGGCTGTCTCTCTCTGTCTGTGTGGATTATGACAATGATGATGAAGAAGGTGATTATGAGGATGATGATGGGGTAATGGTGATGATTGTGGTGATGGTGATGTGGATGATGAGGATAACGATGGTAATGTTGATTATGATGATGATGGGGTAACTATGTGATGGTGATAATGGTAATGATGATGGTGATGATGGTGATTATGATGATGGTGATGATTATGAAGATGATGATGATAGTGATGATGGTGGGGATTATGAGGGTGATGAAGATGATTATGATAGTGGTGATGGTGGTGATTATGAAGGTGATGATGATAGTGGTGATGATGGTGGTGATTATGATGGTAATAATGATGATGATGGTGAAGGTGATGATTATGATGCTGCTGCTGCTGATGATTATTATTATGATTATGAGGATGACGATGATGATGGGGTTATAATGGTGATTGTGGAAATGATGATGGTGAAGGTGATGATTATGAGGATGGTGATGTTGATGATGATGATGATGAAGGTGATTCTGAGGATGGTGATGTTGATTGTGATGATGATGATGATGATGATGAAGGTGATTATGAGGATGGTGATGTTGATTGTGATGATGATGATGATGATGGTGAAGGTGATTATTATGAGGATGATAGTAATGGTGATGATGATGAGGATGATGAACTCCTCCATAACAGAAGCTGTTGAGATCCTCGGGGTCCAGACACGCGGTGGTGTCTGAAGATGTCGCTCTCTGTGTAGCTGTGAACGGTCACTATGCTGCTGTGGGTTACCATGGAAACGGACTTAAACTATACAACATACAGTCAGGTACACATTGTGTCCACATTGTTTGTGTCTTGATTTTTAATGGGAAAAAATGTATATGTTGATAAATATTTCTATAATATTTTAAATAGTTCTGCTAAAATTCACCTTCAATAGGTTATGTGTGAAAGAGGATATTTATTTGCCTGTGTGGGTGTGTTTTGTGTGTGTTGTAGGTGGCTGTGTATGGTCCAGTGAGAACCTGCACGTGTCCATGCTATGTGCGCTCTGGCTGAAGGCTGCAGCAGACGATCTCCTACTCTGCGGAGGTTTTGATCAGCGTCTGCGTTTGTGGAGGAAGCAGAGAGGACACGAGGACGCTCTGACACTCACAGGAGTCTTCGGTGTCCAGAAAGGCGCTGTCCTTGCGCTGAACCAGAACTCCACTCACGTCGCCTCTGCGTCAGGTCAGTACGCCAAAACTCTGAAACTTGGCAGTTGGTCAGCATTCTGTAATAACAGTGATGTTCTCAGAGAAACAAATCACGCTTTAACTTCAAGGTGGTTTCATTACACCACTCTGTTATTGATTATTTTCCCATCACAGCACGACACGGAGTGTTTCGTTCTTTACATTGTCACATATCAGTGTTCTCACGTCACGCACCTCGAAGGAAAAAATGATCAGTGTTGAAGCTCGCTGGATTTAATCCTGTGTTTGATCACTCAGATGACTACACGATCGCGTTGTGGCTGAAGAGAGATTTGACCTCTGACCCCTGGGTTGAACCGAGAGCAGTGAGTGTTCTGAGGGGTCACAGTGGAGGGGTCACGTGTTTGGCCTTTAGTCCGGAAGGAGATCAGCTGCTGTCAGGAGGAAAAGACAAGGTACAGAAACATTTAAGCACAAACCAGGACACACATGCACATGTGTACACACACACACACACACACACACACACACACACACACTTTTACATTAGGCTCTGTTCCAAATGTGTTACCACCCAGAAGTTGATTATTTTCCAATAACAGCACTTCCCCAAGTGTTTTATTTCTCTTATACCGTGCAGTTTGGAACAATGACCTTTTTTTAATATTTATTAAAGAATTACATCATACTTTCTGTAGGTTTTTCGTTTTTTTTTAATCTCAATATGTATTTAATAATGACGTGTTTGTGTCAGGCTCTGATGGTGTGGAAGATAAACTCCGCTCCTCCGTCTCTCTCTCGCGCTTTACCACACTGTCATGGAGACTGGATCACTGGATGCGCCTGGACTCCATCTGCCGTGGTGAGTGGGTGAAACTTTAACGCTCATTCCTGGGAAATTCAGCTGCAGAAGTATTGGCACCTTCCATAAAATCACTTCATGTAAATTGTAACGATATACGGATTACTCTTTATTATTATTTTAACACCCTTATAACACATGAATAAGCACTGAACAGTGTAATTATAGAGGTGTGTGTGTGAGAGCTTAAATCAAGGTCTAAATCATGTTAATTCAGTTTAATGTGTCTGTAGCTGAGCTGCTCTAACGACTGCAGACTGCGAATGTGGGACATCCAGACAGGAAGTTGCATCAGAGAAGTCTCGACTGCGTCCTCTGTGGGCACGCTGTGCTGCTGGGTGAGTCCACAGGCGTGTCCCAAACTGAGCCGTCTGTCTGTTAGTCTTATCCTTCCGTCTGTCTGTCTTTTTATCTTTCTCTATACCTCCCTGTCTGTCCATCTATCTATCTATCTATCTATCTATCCTCCTTCTTTTGTCTATCTTCCATCCTTTTCTATCTGTCTGTCTTTCTTCTTTTCTATGTTTGTCTATCTTTTTGTCTATGAGTCTGTTGTTTTGTTTATCTATCTGTATGTCATTCAGTTTTTCTTTCATCTCTCTCTCTCTCTCTGTCTGTCTGTCTTTATATCTGTCTTTCTGTTCGTCTGACTGTCTGTTTCCATCTGCTGTTTTGTCTATCTTTGTCTTTTAAGCCATCTTTCTATTGGTCTGTCTTTCTACCTGTCTGTCTGTACTTATATCTCCCTGTATATCTGTCTTTCCATCGGTCTAGGTATCTGTCTATCTATCTGTATATCTACAATATCTTCTACTGTTTTATATTGATTTTTAAAGTGTATCAGTGTGTATAAATATATATATATATAGTGTGTGTGTGTGTGTGTGTGTGTGTGTGTGTGTGTGTGTGTGTGGGCTGCAGGAGGACTATGTGATGTTGGGTTCTAATGATGGACAGCTGACAGTGTGGAAATCTGATTTAGGAGTAATTACTGAGATCAAAGCCCATCTTTCCCGCCTCAATCACATCACCATCATCTCTAAACCAGGTTACACACACGCGCACACACACACTATACAAAACGGAGATCACTTAAGCAGAATCAACAAACAGACAGGATGCGATCATGTTTCTGTAAGACACGATATATCACGTTCCAGTTATTTACACACAGATGTAAAAACTCAGTCATTACCCGCTAATTCTCTGCAACACATTCACGTGCTGAAACCACAAGTCTCGGCTCTCGAGTCTCATACCTGAACCATAAAAGGTGACTGAAATTCCCATAAAGTTATTGTTTGTTAGTTTTATGGATGTATCCGTAGGACTGGTGGAAAATCCCGAGGACGTACTGATCACTACGGCGTCTGACGATGGATCTGTGAAGCTCTGGCAACCGCTTCAGGTAGAAACCATCTTTATATACGACTTGGATACGATGATTAAACCTGATCATGAGAAAAGAAAAAAGAAATCAGTAAACTGTGATGAAAACACGTCGTGATAGACGAGATCAAGCTAAGGTTTATATTATTGCACTTGTTATTATTTCTTCAGTAGCAGCTCATTAACAGGGACTTAACATAAATGGATTAAATGTCTCTCTCTCTCTCTCTCTCTCTCTCTCTCTCTCTCTCTGTGCGTGTGTATGTGTCTGTAGGTTGAGCACCGTAGCACTCTGGTTGGTCACAGTGGTAGTGTTCATGCTTTAGCGAGCAGCTCTGGTCCACACTTCCTCACTGTGTCTGAGGATCGCAGTCTCAGAGCCTGGAGCATTAATACAGGTGTGCAGTGTCTTTTTTTGTTTTTTATTTTTGTGGTTTTTTTTTTGTTTTTTTTTTACTGTTTTTATTTACATTTGTCTTTAATTTATTTATTCATTTTCATATGGTTCATTTACATGTGATTCATTTACGTATGATTCATTTACATGTGATTCATTTTCATGAGATCAACTTTTAAATATTAAAACATTTCCACACAATATTGGAAAACTTCAAGTCACAGCTTTACCTCTGAGTGTTACAAAACGCTGACACTGGAGACTCCTTCCATAAAGGTTAAATACATGTCTCCTTACTGAAAACTTCACCATGTCAATGATTGTGTGTGTGTGTGTGTGTGTGTGTAGACATGCCTCCCAGACAGATGGAGAGTGTGAGTGCGATGTGTTTCCTGGAGCTGCAGGATGTGCTGGTGTGTGCTTTCAGCTCAGGCAGACTGGAGATGTGGCAGCAGCTCAAACTCCGTTACTCCAATAAGGTGAATTTAACAATGTGCCGTGTTTACAGTTAACCTAACGTAACGAACTACATGTCACGTCATTACGGGTCATGTTCAGAGTCCACGCATGACTTCAAATGTCACGGTGGGAAAAGTCGGGTTACATGTCTGCTTAAGTGGATTTTCTAGCTGCTCTATTCAGATTATCAAAATCACCTGTGTGTAGATCACGCCTCTGAGGTTACGAGATTTTTTTTCCTTGAGTATTTAGGTGTCTGAGGCAAGGTTTTATTAACATGAAGACCACTGCTTTTAAACACATTCACTTTATGCTTCAGGAGTAGAAAATGTGGACTGAAGAAGCAGACAGATAGACAGACTGAAGTAAAGAAACAAGCATATAGATGGATAGATATCTCGATGCATGCTTCTGTCTATCTCTCTGCCTTTCATTTTATCTGTCTGTCTATCTACCTGTCTACCTTTCATTTTATCTATCTGTCTGTTTATCTGATATGAGACAGTATCTTCTCCCTCTTGTTAATATTGTCATTTTATAGTATGTGGATATGTTTAAAGAGCCTCTCTCTCTCTCTCTCTCTCTCTCTCTCTCTCTCTCTCTCTCTTTCTCTCTCTCTCTCTCTGTCTCTCTCTCTCTGTCTCTCTCTCTCTGTCTCTCTCTCTCTCTCTGTCTCTGTCTCTGGGATCATGGTAAGAGAAAAAGTTGCTCTTTAAATAACAGGGTGTGTGTGTGTGTGTGTGTGTGTGTGTGTGTGTGTGTGTGTGTGTGTAGCTCAGTGATAGCTGTATCACAGCAGTAAGCAGTTTGCCAGATGAGCAGTTAGCGGTGGGCTGCAGTGATGCTTCAGTGACTGTGTGGAAGCTTGAGGGAGACTCACAGCAGTGTATCACAGGGTAATAACACACACACACACACACACACACACACACACACACACACACACACACACACACACAGGGTAATAACACACTGAGATGATGATAATGATAATAATAATGATAATAATAATAATAATAATAATAATAATAATAATAATAATAATAGAGCACTTTCTGTGGTGGTAGATGAAAGCTCAGTTCAGTCACACAGTAAAGTGTAATATTATAAGAAGTTATGTAACCGAAGGATAAAATAAAAGATGAAGTAAAAATCTCTGTGTAAAGATCTAAAACTACATTGAATACAACAGAATGAACTGTATATAGACTAAAATAAAATGTAAATAATTTTAAATTAATGTAATAAAAATTTATGAACCATAGTAAAGTTTTGTTAATTATTTTTGGTAAAAATAGTAGAAAAAAAGTAGATTAATAAAAGTAACTAAAATAATACGAAACTATAAACAACAAAACAGGGTAGGAAATTTTAATTTAAAAATGACAAATGTAAAAGATAGAATTTTTATAAATGAACTTGTAAATGGACTGTATTTTCTGACTGATTTTATTATTCAACTTTTACATTTTTTTTTAATTTCAGTCTTTCTAAAGTTTCCTCGTACACTCTGCCAAGCAGCGTGACGTACCTGCACTACTGCACCACTCTGCTGGGAGTGTGTGTGGACTCCATCATCATCGACATCTTTCCAACTGTACGCGGAAAACACCGAAAAGAGAATAGGTATGCACACACACACACACACACACACACACACACACACACACACACATTTTGCACCATCACATAGGCTTAGCATCTGTTCATAAATAATTATAAGCCTTTTAGGAGATTTTACTCTAAGACTGTATTTACATCACGGGTCTCGATGGAGAGTTCTGGTATTTTGAAACAGATCTGCATTTATAAAGCTCTGTGCAAACGTCTTAAGCAAATGTCAGGAAGTGCTTTTAAAGCAAAGATTAAATTAAACATTTCTACACACAAAAAAAAAGTACTCTGCTTTAAAGAGAAGTGAACCGTAATAAACTAAGAATTAGACAAGTTTTTGAGAATGATTGATGGGTTCCTCACACTGAATTGGTGTTGTCTCAGATGGCAGAACCAGGAAACCGTGTTGGGAATTGATGGAAACGGTGAACACGGCCTGTGGCTGGTGGGAGACTACAACAACAAAATTAATCTGGCCTACTTGGTTAGTACACACACACACACATACACACAGTCTGCAGAAATGGATTAAAAACTTGTGTAATCATTAATAGGGTGACGTTTTCTGTAAGAGGGTTATGTAAGGAGTTTCCAATGTTAGTGTTTTGCAACAGTCAGAGGTAAACTGATTACTTACTTAGTTACTGATCGGAAGGTCGGGGGTTGAAGCCCCAGCACTGCCACGCTGCCATTGTTGGGCCCTTGAGCAAGGCCCTTAACCCTCTCTGCTCCTCGCGCTGTATCATGGCTGACCCTGTGCTCTGACCCCAACCTCCTAACATGCTGGAGTATGCGGAGAAAAGTCTTTCACTGTGCTGTAATGCATACGTGATTAATAAAGACTCATTATCTTTAAAACTGTAAGTTTTCTGAAGTGTTCAGGACAGAGGAGTTTACACTTTGCGGTTTCTCGTGAACACGACAAGTTGCGTTCTCTGCGTTTTTTTGTCTCATTAAATCCAATAAGAGAGAAAAAAGAGGGAACAACCGTGTAATCGTGAGATCAGGAACTAACTTGTACTTTTACTAACGTTTCCTTAAATGTAGGTATAAACAGACAAATGTACAACGTGTCATACTTTTAATAAAATAAAGATAAAAAGCTGCTGTGGTATAAGAGGAATAAAACACTTCAGGACATGCTGTTAGAGGAAAATAATCCACCAGCCCGTTGCTGATTGTTTTACTATAAGAGCATAATGCAGAACATTTTATCCCTTATTTATTTCACTATTAATATGGTAATATATACACTATGATGAGAAAGGAACATCTGTGAAACCAAACTCGTGGTAAATGTCTTATCGGTTTCAGCATTTAAAAGTAAGGGCGTACAAACTTTTGCACTTAATACATTATACATAGTGTGCATTCCTGCTACATGTAAATACAATATTAGGCTGATATTAAACATTTAAACAGTGAAAATTGTTTAAAAAAAAAATTCCGGATTTACAACTCTCGCAACGTTTTTAATTGTGAATGACCCTCGACTGTGTCTCCTTCAGGATTCAGAGTTACTTATCATTTTTGTTCGCAGCATGCTCGCTACAAAGGAAAAGAAGGTGAAAAAGTGGAAAGAAAAAAAAAAAGAAAGACAAAAAAATTATCAGAAGGAGGGTTATGGTTGAACACAAACGCCGGCCTGGAAACAGGTATATATCAGACAGAGGAGGAGGAGGAGGAGGAGGAGGAGGAAGACAGTGATCATCCTCAGGAGGAAGAAATGGAGGAGCAGGTGAAGGAGGAGGAGGAGGAGGACAGGAAGTGCAGAATCACGGCTGCTGCTTTACATGACGGTGTGTTATTCATTTCACACACTAAAGAGCAGCCACGAGCGCATATCTTTTATTTTCATTTGAGTTAATTACAAGTTATTTCAATAATATTTTTAATGGTAGTCACACACACACACACACACACGATGGTTATTTATGTGATGATTCTTCAGTTTGTGATTTTTTTGATAAGCTCCTGCGTCAGCATTTGAATTTAGTGTAAAATTAGTCACTAAACTACTGACTCATTTGTTTTAAAATGTGCACATGGTTTTGTACAAATTCATGTGCACTCACACACGGTATATTTACATATACATTTACTGTATACATTATTGTTGGTGAAAAAGAACTTATCACTAATTTAGCCAATTAAATGATACTTTTATAAATGAAGAAAAATAAATAAAATAGGAGTAAAAGAATGACCTAAGTTAAAATGAGCATGTCTTTTGGTTTAGTGTAAAAAAAAAAAAAAGATCTGTATTAGTTTAGTGAAAAAATACAGTGTTTTCTTTAGCACTTAATGATTTAATTTTTATATTCATTTTAATGACAAATTTGAAGTCTTTGATAATTAGTTCACATATCAATATATAATATGTAGTTTAAATAATAGATTTTTATTATTGAATTCAGTTTTATTAATTACTCAGTCCATCTATACGTGTGTGTGTGTGTGTGTGTGTGTGTGTGTGTGTGTGTGTGTGTGTGTGTATATATATTGAGAGCTTAAAAATGAATAATTTTAAACCTTATAATGAAAAAAAGATGATGAAGACAGACATATGTTCTCGAGTATGCGGCAGTCGATCCATAAAAGTGGGTTCAACACATCACAAACCGATTTAAAAAAAATAAAAAAATTTCATTTGGAGGAATTAGAATTGATTTCTGATATTTGGGTTTTTTCTTTCGTAGTTCATTTGAAAGGTGGTTTCAGTAAATAGAAATTGTGTTCACAGGTGATTTTTGGCGTTGTGCCTCTGGGAGAACCCAATTCTAACTCCTCCACTTCAGCGATATAAGTCAGCACTAACTTTACCTCATTTACCTCAATATGCGGTATGATAACAGAGAGCCCTTTCGCTGCAACATTACACACAAAGCAATAAAAATACACTTGCAATGAGGAAGATGCAGACACATGGTAGAAACCCAGACACAATCGGGAAATACATTAAACACAAATGTTAATGAATGAAATAAATACCGTGAGGGAGTGTGTATTGGAGATCTGGGTTTGTGTTGCATACTTCCGGTCTTTATTCCACCATGAACACACATTCGTTAACAGTACACATGCTGAGACGTTCTCTGTGTTTTATCGTTTCATCCACAGGACTGATCGTATGTGGAGATTTAAAGGGTCACATGTGGTTTAATCAGACGCTGAACCTGAGCTCGTGGACGCCGCGGAGACGTGTGAGTCTGAGTCTTATCCATGTTGTGCACTGTTCTCATAGTTTAGATTTTCACTCAAGCTTTATTCAACAAACAGCATCATTTACTTTAAATAATTAAAACACAGACTCTGTTACTGTGGCTTTAAGACCTGCCCTAATTTGATTGGCTATCCTCTCAGATTTGCATATGCATGTGTACGTGCTAGTGATGTCATAACACTACAGGTGCGTTTTTTTTTTTGTTTTTTTTTTTGTTTTTTTTGTTTACCTAGTCCAAAACCTGTCTATTTTTATTTTTTGAAAAAAGAATGGAAATCCAATAATATACAATATACAGTCCGTTACTGTAATGCAGACTATTGATTCTTGTGCTGTTATAGGAAAATAATCAGCAATGGGTAAACTTAAAGCTACAGCTTTATTTCTGACTGTTATAAAGCACGGACACTCCTTTCCAGGTTAATATAAACCCTTGATTTGCGCTACTGACAGAACTGCAGTTGTAGAAAATAAATCAGCACCTTCTGACAGATCAGTGGACTGTGGTGTAAATATACATATACAGTGCATCCGGAAAGTATTCACAGTGCTTCACTTTTCCCACATTTTGTTATGTTACAGCCTTATTCCAAAATTGATTAAATTCATTATTTTCCTCAAAATTCTACAAACAATACCCCATAATGACAATATGAAAGAAGTTTGTTTGAAATCTTTGAAAATTTATTAAAAATTAAAAACAAAAAAATGAATATATTAAAAAAATATATGATTGGATGAGTTTGAAGTTACTGAAGCTACACTGAAATACATGATGTATAATAAGAGATGTGAATTCTGCAGGCACACAGTGACAGGATCAGTGTGCTGCGTCTCACAGAGAACATCATCATCTCAGCATCGTACGACAGGACCGTCAAACTGTGGGACAGAAACACAAAGAAACAGGTGTGTGTGTGTGTGTGTGTTGTAGTGTAGTGTAGTGTAGTGTAGTAGTGTAGTAGTGTGTTATGTTTAATCCATATCTCTCTCTCGCTCTCTCACACACACAGCTCGGACTGTTTGTGTGTGGTGCTCCGGTCGAAGTGCTGCAGGTGAACCCGAACGACCCGAGTCAGATCGTGTGTGGAGACGCACTGGGGCAGATCTACTTCCTGTCCTGGAGAGAATGATTAACACCTCCAACACTGCACACCCCGTCAATTTAACGTTCGACACTCCTAGTTCCGAGTTTGTCACTTTACCATTTCGTCCAAATGCAATTTGGTACAAATTTGCTTTAACACACCGAATGTTCACAAGTACACGCTATAACAAGTGCACTTTAACACTAACACTATTTTCCTATCTGAGTAGCCGTGAATGTAATTCTAAAACTTTTAAAAATAGTCCTGAGAAACATGTCCTGAGAATGTCTCTACGCCTTCATTAATAATGCCAGGAACTATGAATTAGACATACCCCCATATTAGACACACCTCCATATCCTCCTGTCTTCCCAAATAACTGGCTGTGATTTTTAGCGTGTTATATTCAGATTATGGTCGTAAATGCTTTAATTAAATATACTTTATTGTTACATGATGATTATAATATTTTAATGGGATTTAAAAAAAATTAAGTACTGATGGAAAGTGTGTAATAGCTGATTAATTTTGTTAAAAGCCTCAATAAAGAAGAATAAAAACGCTTTGTGTTTATAAATGTCTAAAAGTGAAGATACAATCATAATGCACGATACTGCATCAGGATTGAAGTCGGTCAAGATATCTGAAATCCCGGATGTCAAAAATATTGTAAGGGTCCACTCACTGGTCCAACGACGGTATCCAATTACGTGGTAGAAGGATTCCCACATGTTCCTGTCTTTTGAAGCGATGTGAATATATTTAGATTTGTCATTCCAATTCTGCTTGACTCTCTCTTAAATTAAATCTGACTCCAACTGTAAAAACCTCGATGTTGTATTTCTTAGTTATTCATATTTTGATACTTTTGATCTTCTATACTTGATTGATTCTAATTTATTCTATATTTTGAATTGTGCTCGTTCATTCGGATTCCGTGTCGAGTCTCGCGCCAGTCGTGTACACGGATCTCATGGTCACAAACTCGCCAGTCTTGGTCATTAGCCAGAGGTAATTGACTAATACTATTTAGACGACCGCCCCATGCTTATACTTTCCTAAATAGTACTTTATTAGTCCCCTTAGATAGTAACACTTAGTTATAGCAACGTTATCTCTAGTCAGAGGTCACGACCAGTAAAATCTACAGAGACGGACCAATAATATCTAAGTAAAATTAGCTTCATATAATCATGCCATAGTTTCCTATGTACACGTTAACTAGAGTAAGATTACAATAACCAGAGGTTTAGACTTCCCCTATTTAGACTTGGTCGATCAACTTTATGTTGTTATTAATATATAGAATAGATTTATTTGAACATAATGTCATTATATTTTGAAATGAAATCTGAGACCTCAGTTTTAATTTTATTAAGCACTTTTGCAAACATTTAATTTAGATCACATAACTTCAAAGTTGAGTAATAATAACATATCTTGAACCCAGGGTACAAAGGCTAAGTGAATGTGGTGTGGACTCTGTGGAGGAGCTTCATCGTGTCAGAGACGCTGTAGAAGGACAGAGTTCCTGCACTGTGATGCACATACACTCCTATTCTAGAGGATACTGGTATTCCGAGGTCAGTCTTAATGTTGTTGTGCCAGAAACAGAGAGATGAAGAGTAACACTGACGACTCCAGGACTGACTGGTGCATCCAAACCCACACTCATTTGCCCCTCCTTTCCTGACGATCTCTTTATATGAGACTGATATGTCCACACCAATACTGCTCCACTCCACCTCCCAGTAACAGCGTCCACTCACACTCTCCTTACACAACACCTGACTGCATGAATCAAATCTCTCTGGAAGGTCAGAGTATGACTGGTCTTTCCTACCACGTGTCACCGCTCTATTCTTCTCAGACAGAATGAGTTGATGATGTACTGTATTGGGATCCAGAGTCAGATAATCCACAGGTTAGATGGTAATCACAGTATTGGTGACACAGTTCCTTGGAACTTAATTAAAGCCTCTTAAAAGTCACCAGATTCATCTGGATTACAAATGACACAGATTGTTCCAGGTAGTATTTTTAGTATTTCTAGTGCAGGGGTGTCCAATCTTATCCGGAAAGGGCCGGTGTGGGCGCAGGATTTCATTCCAACCAAGCAGAAGCCACATGAATGGGTATGCTTCCCGTTATTTTTAAATAAATAATAAATTGAACAACAAAATCAGCTTTGTTATATCTGCAGTGTCATTACATAATTATCCTCTGCTTATCTATCTTTCTTTCCATCTATCTATCCACCCATCCATCCATCTATTTGTCTAATCTATCTATGTATCGTCCACAAGCATTTATGATCAAATGACTGTTTCAATACAATAAATTACACAGCTTACACTTATATTAATTAATTTTAAACTTGTATTATTAAAATGTTTATACACACCATTTAGTGTGAACAACCTTGTTGTTGATAATAATGGGAATAAATAAAATGTAGCTAACATAACACAATGCAGTTTTTCACTAACTTGTTATATTGATAGTTATGGCTAAATTGCAATGAATTATCTAGCTAGGTACAATGAAATGTGGAGTGTCGTTAGATAGATGATACTTTATTATCCTCCTGAGTACACACACACACACATACACTATATTTTATATATATATATATATTTTATATATATATACACACACACACACACACACACACACAGTCCCTCTCTGACGAGCAATGCAATATAGTCTATTGGACAGCGCTTCTCTTCATCTTAAAAGCTACCTGTGCTCTCCCAGTGAAATGGCAGTAATCAAATGTTGTGTTGCCAGGCAATAATTGGGCGTTACCAACTTGCACAACGGAGGGGGGCTTTTATTATTTTTATTAGATTTATGACAAACTAAGAATCAATTTAGAACACCAATAATATTACAAAATAAATGACCTCTACATATGTTCCAGTTGATCATGGTCACCTAACTCTCTCCCCCCCCCCCCCGAAACTACACCCCTAAACAACACAGACATGTGTATATGTCCTGCACATTCTCCCAATGTTTCAACTTACTAAAAGTGTGTGTGTGTGTGTGTGTGTGTGTTACACCTACACTGCAGAAATTCTTCTCTGCTGTTTGATTCTGAGTTTGTTTTTTTTAGGAGAATCGCTTTTCTTACCTTAATAGTGTCCACAGTCTGTTTCAGCTCCTGCACCCTCTCCTGCTTCTTCCTCACCCTCTGCAGGAATTTCATCTGCTTCTTCTTTAGCTCATTCGAGGCCAAACAAAATACAGTTCATTATTCGTGTGTCAGCAACTCAGTGTCAATATGACCTGCAAATTCACTCATGTTACACAAATGTCAGGTAGCATATATGGCTGCAAGTACAGGCAGGCTTTAAATCAACAGGTGAAAAATTCAATGCCTTAGTCAAAAACAGAGTAGAAAACAGGTTTGGGTTGGGCGGTGGACAAGAAGATTCCAGGGAACATTAAAGAGAACAAGAGAAAGTGGCAACTGGAAGAAATAATAATGTTACTTCTGTATATTACGTTAAGGTAGTTCAGAAATATTCACATAAATACATCATGAATCCACTCGCATTCTGACACATTAAAAATTCACATTTTTTACTTCTAGACCATTCAATGGAGTTATGAAATTACCGATGTTTGTGAGAAAAACCACACCTGAAGCCAAGTTCTTCCTAATGAGCTTACTCTAAAGCTCCATCTTTCTTTCTCCACTAGTGACCATGTTGACCGGGCTTTGCACCAACCACACCAAATCCAGGCACTCATTTTCATACTATACATTTTCCCAATCAAATATTTTCAAACATGAAATAAAATTGATTAGAAACTGAAAACAATATAAACAACCAACACAGCGATAAAACTGATACAGTGGATTTAACACAGTCATGTGTACACTTTTGTTGTAAAGTGCTGTTAAAAAGCTGTAGGGTGTTGGCTGTTTAAAGTACACTGAATAGTCTGACCCGTTTCATTTGACTTCTAATACAAATTCACTTCACAATGAACGAGAGTCATATAATCAAACCAAAGCAATCGAATAGAAATTAGGCTAGAACTAGAAATTTGTATAGATTTACTTGAAAAAAAAGTATATTGACATACAGTTCACCTGTTTTTCAGTTCTTTCTGCTTTAATTGAAACAGTATCATGGCCTTTATGTTTATCCATCATACACAAATAACAGATGAGGCTTTTGTCAGTATGACAGTAGATATCAATCAGTTTGGTGTGCTGAGAGCAGATCTTCTCTTGGAGCTCTGCACAGGCTTCAACTAACGTGTGCTTCTTAAAGGCAGGAGACTGATTGAGAGGTTTAAGATCATCTTCATAAAAGGAGGCCAGACACAACAGACAGGAAAGAACGGCTTTGTGTTTTCTCCCGGTGCAGGAATCCCACTCCACATCTCCAGAGACTGACACATCTAAGAGAGAGACTGACAGAGAGAATGAGAGAGACAGACAGACTGACAGAGAGAATGAGACAGACAGGCAGACAGAGAGAATACGAGAGTTTTTGGTGTTAAGCAGCTTCTTTTTGATTTAAAGAGTAAGATTATTCGAAGTCTGATTTGTCCCAAATATCACTGTTGTATATTTGAATGTGTTTTTACATCACCGGAACGGATGTGCACACTTAAAAAAGAAATTTAAATAGACACAAGTATGTGAAGAAGTCGGATACACATGACACAATGGGGAAATATTTTAAATACAATCATTAATGAAAGAAATGAATACTATGAGTGAGTGAATGTATTGGTGTATCAGGGTTTGCACACTGCCTGTCTTTATTCCACCACGATCACACACACACACACACACACACACACACACACACTCACTCATTAACAGTACACATGCTGAGATGTTCTCTGTATTTTATCGTTTTATCCACATGATTGATCGTATGTGGAGATTCAGATGATGATGGTAAATGGTCTGCACTTATATAGTGCTTTTTAAACCTTAGCGGTTCTACAAAGCGCTTTACATTGGTTCTCATTCACCCATTCACACACACACACACACTCACACACCAATGGTAGCAGAGCTGCCACGCAAGGCGCTAACTTGCCATCAGGAGCAACTTGGGGTTCAGTGCCTTTCCCAGGGACACTTCGGCATGTGGAGTCATTTTGGCCGGGAATCGAACTCCCAACCCTACGATTAGTGGACAACCCGCTCTACCACCACAACCGCCCACAATTGATTGGAAATGATTAACACTTTCACACTGCACGGTACCATCAATTAATTAAATTGTTTCGATTCAAAACACAAGTTTAATTCAACACTCCACGCTCGGAGTTCATCACTTTACTCATTTGTGCAAGTGAAGATGGGGTATAAATTTGCTTTAACACACTGACACACTACACAAGTGCACTTTAACACTTTGTTCCTATTCCAGTAGCACTGAATGTGAAATTTTAAACCTTTAACATGGCCTGAGAACATCTCTATACTTTTACCGTAACGAGCCCAGACTCTGCTCCACCAGACCGCCAGAGAGCGCCCTCCCTTGACTTTTGAACCCCTTATTCTACTACTTTAATTTCCTGTTTGAACGGTTTAAAAAGCACATGGACCTTAAAGACAATGCAAAGTCATACAATTTGTGTCTTTGGATGTGTTCATTGGTATGGCAGATCGTTTTGGTAATTACTAGGGATGCACCGATACCGATACCAGTACTCGGGACTCGGCCCGATACTGTGCTCATGTACTCGTATTCGTACTCGCAAAATGACCCCCGATACAACCGCACCGATACCACTTTATGACAATGTGACATAGCCTAACCTCTCGTCAGTTGAGCAGGTAGTCGGAAGAGGAGCAATGTCAGCAATCTGGAGATATTTTAAGATAAGTGGTGATGATAAAAGTAGAGCAGACTGCAAACTATGCTCTGCTAAACTGTCAAGAGAAGGGGTGTAAAAAAAAAAAAAGCTTATTTAACACAAGCTATTTGATTAAACATCTAAAGAACAAACGATGCCGAGTGCAAAGAGTTTGCTAATTCTAGTGTAAGAGGGGTTAAGGAGAACTCGCGAAGGTCCAATCTCTAAACAGGTTTGAATAATGCAGGCATACACACGTAGAAATAAAGCTTTTACTAACTTTATTGTCAGAGCTACATTTCCTCATGGATCACTGACATGAACTTTTTCGCGCTCTCCCCGTGCGCATGTCCCGCGACCCCAACATGAACTCAGTAGGTCACTCGCACAAGCGCAACGGCACTACTTCTACACTGAAATATAAAATGACTCATAACATACATTTTCCTAATCGCACATAAACATTTAAAATAAAATAAAGCATTTAGAACTCTTATACAAAATATAAAACAGATAAAAAATAAATCTCACACTAGCAGCGGGAAACAGCAACAACCAAGTTTGTAGCAAACGCTGGAGAAGCGAGAGAAAATGTCCAGAGACAACCCACGGGCAGTAAAAATAACAGCTCTTACCCACTTCATTGCTCTTGATGACCAACCGTTGTCAGTTGTACTTGAGCCGAAGTATAAGATTCCCAGCCGTCACCACATTACAGATAGCGCATTACCAAACCTGTATGACTTGGTGAAAAAGCACACCATGAACCTGTTGCAGGACATTTCAGACGTCAGCTTCACCACTGATATTTGGACTAGCAGTGTCTGCCCAATGTCTCTTATAAGTGGATTGGTGAGGATTTTACTCCCCAGAGAGTCGTTTTACAAGCAACGCAGTTTAGGGGTTCACTCACTGGCCAAGCCATAGCAGGTGCGTTTGATGACAGGCTTCAGACGTGGGGGCATTCCGAAAAGTGTTTCTCAGGAAAGTTAATATATTCCGAAAAGTGTTTCTCAGGAAAGTTAATATATTCCGAAAAGTGTTTCTCAGGAAAGTTAATATAACTCAGCTGGACACAAAGTGAAAGTGCTTGATAAAAGCATTCTTCATTTATTGAAGAATGAAGAATTATTTCTTCATTCTTCAATAAATGAAGAAATAATTCTTCATTTATTACACTGAAGGGGATACGGTAGGCTTATGCATGGTTACAGGTCGGTCATTAAAAGAGGATTAACCGAGTAAAACATCCCCACAATGGTACCTTAATATGAGACCACGAGTCAGCACACAATGTGGAAGTCACACACAGAGAGAGAGAGCGAGAGCAGGGCGGCGACCACGCCCCTTGACCCCAAATGACATCATCATTACAACCTTCCTTAATAATGCTAGGAACTATGAATATGACTGTGATGGACTGGCACCCTGTCCAGGGTGTACCCCGCCTTGTGCTCGATGCTTCCTGGGATAGGCTCCAGGTTCCCCGTGACCCTGAAAAGGAGTAAGCGGTTGGAGATGGATGGATGGACTATGAATATGCCTGATATGCAAATTACACACTCTTGCCTACCCAAATATCCGGCTGTGTTTTAGGATGCTATATTAATGTTGTGGTCTTAAATACTTTCATTCAGTGTACCTTTTTTGTTGCAGTAGACATGGGATTATAATACTGTCTAATAAGTTAATTTAAGGAGTGGATTTTCTGTTTGAAAACAAATAAAAGTTGGCATTCAAGAACTGATTTGATGCATTTAAGGTTGAATAACTAGAAAAATAATAAGGAGAAATTTGAAACTCCTTGTTATGTCCCACTATAAGGTTATACTTTTAAAAAGTAATGCTATTTGATTAAAAAAAAAAAAAGGTTTTGTGCATGAATTTTTTAATAAAAATATTTTAATATGTATTATTTCACATTCTTTATTGAATAAACATTGATAAAATTGCATGTTTATATATGTCTAAGAGGGAAAATGTAACCCTAAAACAATACAATCGGGAATTAAGTCAGTTAAAATGTCTGAAATCGCAGGTGTCAAATAAACTCAGTTAGTAACACAGTATTAAATTGTTGAACAATTACTAAAAAATCAACTGATTTTTCTTAAAGGTTGTTAGAAAAAAAGATATAGGTGATGTAGCTTGTTCAACAAATGCATCATCATCATCACACACACACGGCATTTCATTTAGAAAAAAATCTGTATACAGCTAGAATCCAAATGGCTAATGTGTCTGTATTTAATCCATATTTAAAATGTTACAGTTATTATTTTTGCAGGTTGATAAGGAATGGGGTGTGAATACTTTTAGAGTGTTCTGTAGATTCATATGGACCTGAAAATGAAAGATATCAAATAAAAAATGGCTTTTACACACAGTAGGGTGTGGTTCCAACAGCAGCAGCACAGAAAGACACAGCAGTTTGAGTAAGTTTTATTATATTTGAAGAAACTGTCTTTTCCAAACCCAAAACTGAACATATGTGACATCAGTATAAGAAATCTGCTAATAGTGCATGCAGGTAAATAGTCTGTTTGATAGTTGTTTTTTTTCTTTTCTAGAAACATTCTGCATTTAGAGATTGTTTCTGTGAATTATTACATTACATACATGAATAGAATAGATGCATTAGAAAATAATAGTTAGCATTACAGCTCGTGCACACAGAATTGCCATTCTAATTCGGGGAGAAATGAAATCTGACACCTCAGTTATAATTCTATTAAACACTTTTACATTTTAAACATTTCATTTTGGATCACATAACCTCACAGTCGAATCGTATCTCCAAATATAGAATCCAGCGTATAGAGGCTGAGTGAATGTGGTGTGGACACTGTGGAGGAGCTTCATCGTGTCAGAGACGCTGTAGAAGGACAGAGTTCCTGCACTGTGATCCACATACACTCCTATTCTGGAGGACGCTGGACCTTCGAGCACTGTCTTAATGTCATTGTGCCAGAAAGAGACAGAGGAAGAAGAACACTGCAGACTCCAGGACTGACTGTTGCGTCCAAACCCACATTCATTACTCTGCCCTTTCCTGCTAATCTCTTTATATGAGACTGATATGTACACCCAGCTCTCACCGCTCCACTCCACCTCCCAGTATCGGCGTCTACACACACTCTCCTTACACAACACCTGCTCCCAGAAGTCAAATCTCTCTGGATATTCAGAGTATGGCTGATCTGTCTCACTGCATGTCACCGCTCTGTTCTCCTCAGACAGAATGAGGTAAGGATGTGCTGTGTTGGGATCCAAAGTCAGATAACAGAAATCTAAAACAATAAAATGTTCACAGGTTAGATATTAATCACTGGATTTATAATGTGTGCGTGTGTGTGTGTGTGTGTGTGTGTGTGTGTGAGTGTGTGTGTGTGTGTGACACCTGGCTGTTTGTCCTGCTCTACAGGAAATAATAGGAACTGTTTTAAATATTACCTGTCATCAGGCAAAAATAGATCAGATTTAGATAAACAATACAGATATGTTTACAGACACTGTGCATGTGTGTGTGTGTGTGTGTGTGTGTGTGTGTTACACCTACATTGCAGAAAATCTTCTCTGCTCTTCAGTTCTGAGGGTAAAATCATCTGAATTTCTGCATCTGTGGAGACACAGAGACAAAATAGAGACGGAAAAATTACACAAAAAACAGTTAAAAGTATAAATATATAAAAAAAATTAGATTCCTTGCTGGTCAACATCACCATCTCAATGGGCTCACCATTAGATTTAAATATAAAACTTCAACTACGATTTTCTCCAGAAATATAAGATTAGATTGTGGATTTGTGATTAAGTTCCGTTGACTTTATTTGTCTGGTGAATTTATCTTGAGATAATTTACAAGTCTAATGCTACTACTTTGTGATTTTATTCAGTCTTGTTACTGCTTACTTCTTGTTTCTGTTTTATGAATTTTATGGCTCTCTTTACTGTGATGCAGAACAAATGTTTGCTTGTTTACTTTGTGGACGGATTTTGATAAATCTCTACTCACCGATTTGCTTGGCTTGTTTTTTCAGATCTGAGAGAGGTTTCCTCACTCCATTAAATGAAAGATGTTGACTGACAGTGAAGCTGGGTGAGTCCTCAGATCCAGGAGAAACACAGAGAGACGGGAAACTCTACAGAGAGGAAACACATAACAGAAAAGGAGAAAAGTGTAGGAGAGGAACGAATGAATATAAGACTGAATCAGACCAAACACACACTTGTGATCTCAGACAGGAACGTTTATTGTTGCTGTAATGAGCTTTTAGGAGGAAACTTTGTGAGGAACAGCGCCCTCTGTAGATCAGACAGTGAGTGTTACCTGGAGGAAGTGGATGTGTGTGTGTGAAAGCTGCTCCAGCTCAGTGACTCTCCTCTTAAGATCAGCAATCTCCTGCTCAAGTTGCTTCAGGAGTCGTTCAGCTCGACTCAGTTCAGCTTTCTCCTGAGCTCTGATCAACTCCTTCACCTCCGAGCGCTTTTTCTCCATGGAGCTGATCAGTTCAGTAAAGATCTTCTCACTCTCATCTACTGCTGCCTGTGAACGCAACTGTTACACACACACACACACACAATTCATTTAAGTGTTTGTGTGCATGTGTGTGTGTGTGTGTTGAATCTCCCTGTTCATTCCTCACCTTAATAGTGTCCACAGTCTGTTTCAGCTCCTTCAATTTCTTCTGCTTCTCCTGGATCCTCTGCTGGGATTTCATCTGCTCCTCCTTTATCTCATTCTGAAACAATATAAAAATACATGTCATTATTTCTGCATCAGGAGCTCAGTGTGTTGCAGCTAAAAAGATAAAGTTTACTCATGTTCTGCAGCATCACAGCTTTTAATTTATTATACAATTGTAAATCTGAAAAGAAAAATACAGCTAAATGAGAGCTAGAAATATCACCTTAATATATTAGAAACTAAAATAAATGAATGTCAACATTAATTAACTTCTGTCTTCATGTTTTTTTTTTCTTCTGCACTTTTGCATGATGAGTTCTGGTTTTGTCTGAAAATGGAGGATGGCAGGAAATAACAAAGTTATAAGTTATATGGTACAAAAAAAAATACTCAACCATATTTACTGATGTGAAATACACCATGAATACACTCACATTCAGACAAATAAGGTTCTTTTTCCTGTAGATGATTGAAAGAACACGACTGCGGTGAAGCTCTTGTTCTTAGATACTTTCTATAAATGCAATCATTTCTTACTGAACATGATTTTCCACTTGAAAACCACCTAATCCTAAGACAACACTGTTCTATTTCTGTGTTTGATTTCCTCACACAGCACTGAGTAAACAGTAATACGTCTCCACAGTACTGCTCCACTGGTCAGGCAGTGGCACGTGAAATACGGCAGCTCTGGTGCATTCGCAGCGTCCTCGTTTCCGATATCAGCATTTACAAGTAGAAAACTTCTACAGAAGGCAAACACATGAACACTACCACAAATCTCTGTCTCAGTCTCAATATATCAAACAGTAAACACTTGGTCTTTATCTGTACATACCAATGAGATAACATCACGCACAACACACCCTCAGAAGACAATATTTTTCAATGCTCATGGCCCTTCCCTCCTGGGCCATTCTTATGATTCATTACCCTTTATGTCCCCCAAACTGCCATGAAAAATTAAAACCATTGTTTTATTTACTATAACACGTATTTATTTGTCCCCAAAACACATATTGTGTAATATGTATAAATAGATACTAAATATGCACATTATAAACATTTGTATAAACTAACAGTACTAAAGCAAACCATTTTAAAAAACTGAACACTGTAATAACAGAGTTTCAGCCTAGTCATGTGTTCACTATAGTTGTAAAATGCTGCAAGAACATTGAACGCTGTACTGCCCTGTCTGACTTGTTTAACAGTCTCAACTGCTGTGTTAAAGAACAATGATGTCCAGTTCTCACCTGTTTTTCAGTTCTTTCTGCGTTATTTGAAACCACATTGTAGCCTTGATGTTCATCCATGTCCATTGTGCACGAGTAACAGATGAAGCTTTCGTTAGTACGACAGTAGATCTCGATCAGTTTGTCATGCTGAGAGCAGATCTTCTCCTGGAGCTCTGCACAGGTTTCAACTAACTTGTGCTTCTTGAAGGCAGGAGCCTAATAGTGAGGTCTAAGCTGACCTTCACAGTAGGAGGCCTGACACTCCAGACAGGAATGATCTGTTTTCTGGTTTCTTCCAGTGCAGGGATCTTCTGGCTTTCGTTTTCTCTGCTCACCTTTCTGTTAATGTGTTACTGTGTATTTTATAGTCCCACACAGACAGTAGGTGTGGCTTTAAAAACAGTGCAAGTGCAGGCATATGTCTAACCAAAACAACACTAAAACATACATGGTTTTAAAGTAAAGTCGTCAACTTTTACACTTTTTTTTTTTTTTTTTAGTGCAAATGAGCTTCCTGGTCATAGAAAAGTCACATTAATTAATTCCTGCTTTGGGTTTTGTTTCATGAGGACATACTGTGAATGTCTTTACATCATGAATGAAATGTTTGTAAATAAATCATCACTGACAGCACATTCTTACAACGCTGAATGAATGAACAAAACCGAGACAAGTTCATGTTACAACATGCTTGCAACTTGTACTTGACCCAAATTATGTAACAAAAACCAATTTACAAACCACCAAAGCATCGTTATTGTCAGTGAGATGGTAGAGCAGCAGGTTTACTTTATTAAAGAACCAGATCAGGTCAGATGATCAGCAAGTGGGCTTATCAAGGGCAAACATTAAGAGCAAAGTAACAAGGGAACAAAATCAAAACCTGAAAAATAATGAGCACAAAAGGCTTAGAGTCATCACTAGGGAAACTGCTAGGAGTGAGACTTCACAAATACTGACTGAAATTTCAGGATACTGTAACTTGTAGTGCGAGTGTGATTGTGATCAGGTGTGTGTAAAATGAGAAATCTAGTGAACTTGAATGTGTGATTGATTCATGTGACATGAACTGTAGTCCATGGTGCTGATGAAGTTGGATTTGGCAATGTTATGAGGCAGCAGTGAATTCTGCGAGTTCTTATGGATGCATACGCTGAGTATCTTGTTACAGTTGCACCTGTCCAGGGGTGGGATATATTAGGCATCAAGTAAATAGTCATTTCACAAAGTTGACATGTTGGAAGCAGGAAAACTGGACAAGAGTAAGAATCTGATCGACTTTGACAAGGGCCAAATTGTAATGGCGAGACCAGGGTGTTCCAAAAGTGGTATGTGTGCATCGCTTACATGGGGAAGAGATGGCACCAGGATGCACTAATGCATCCTGGTGCAGGAAGATGCAGGTAGTAGGCAAGCCAGCAGAGGAAGTGTGATGCTCTGGGAAACCTTGGGTCCTGGCATTCAGGTGGATGTTACTTTGACACGTACCACCTACCTAAACATTGTAGCAGACCAGATACACCCCTTCATGGCAACGGTATTCCCTAATGGCAGTGGCCTCTTTCAGCAGGATAATGTACCCTGACACACTGCAAACATTGTTCAGGAACGGTTTAAGGATCATGAGAAAGAGTTCAAGGTGTTGACTCGGCCTCCAAATTCCTCAGATCTCAATCCAATCGAGCGTCTGTGGGACATTCTGGACAAACAAGTCTGATCCACAGAGGCCCGACCTCACAACTTACAGGACTTAAAGGATCTGCTGCTAACGTCTCAGTGCCAGATACCACAGCACACCTTCAGAGGTCTTGTGGAGTCCATGCCTCAATGCCTCAGAGCTGTTTTTGGTTACACAAGGGAGACTTACACAATATTAGGCAGGTGGATTTAATGCTATGGCTGAGCCCTTTGTGTCTTTTAAAGGCATTAAAACTCAAAGATTGTGGATATTAGCATGGCTCCACTTCTAGTCACCTTTCAGAAAGACAGGAAACTAAAGCAAGGCATAATAAGAGCCTAAGGATCATCAATCAAAACTACAGTGTGTCCCAAAAGTCACCCTGCAAAATGTCTTCCAAAATGTTTCATATGTGGTTTATATTATATATATTTTTTCAGATACCATACAAAGTGTGTCAAAGGATGAACATTACGCTTACTTTCTGTAGCTAGGAGGAAATAAAGGTAGTATTAGAAGTACACAATAAAGGAAACAATTTATTGTAAAAGTACACAATGTATTACAACAGTTATTAAAGTCACAAAGAAAACAGCACAAAGAATAGTACCAAATGCTTTACATTGTCTACTTGATCTAAATGAAAGATTAAGTTAATGACAAAGAAAGCAAAGGACGACTCAGTTACAACGGAATCATGTAAGTTAGAAACTTCACGTTATACATAAAATTGGCTCAACTTTTACAGCAGACTGGGCAATAGTGCATCTTTAAGAATTGAAGGTGCCCCAAAACACCGCAACCCAGCATCGGTGTTGCTCTACTTGGTGCAGTATACAGACTTTGCTGGAGAGTGTATAGAATTTTAGCTTTCTGTGTATGGAAAAACAAGAAGTCTCAGATAGTGATTCCTCTCTTCCTTGTTGTGCAGTCTTTCTAATTAAACAGAGCCAAATTCACTCATCCAGGCCTCATATTTTTTCAGGTCGCCAGCAGAAACAGACTTAGAGATCTTCTTGAGTGCGATTTCAAAGTCCTCCATAGTGACCGGCATCTGCAGATCGTCTTTGGACAGCGCTCGAATCTCCTCCGGGCTCAAGCCTTGAATCCTCCGACGCATTGCCATCATGGATGCATCTCTGTGTATACAAACACATACTGTAAAATGTCTTGTGAAATGTGCTCATTTGAAGGAAATTCAGGTTGTTAGGTGCACCTGCTCTCATCTCATCAGGTTCAACCTTGAAAGTATGTACACCACACCTGACTATCACACCCATAAGATTTTTGAACATCCTATTCCAGATGCATTCCTCCTTTTCCGTTATAATAAACCCCACTCATCTGGGAAGGCTTTCCACTAGATTTTGGAGCGTGGCTGTGAGGATTTGTGTTCATTCAGCTACAAGAGCATCGGGAGGTTGGCCAACATTGATGTTGGCCGGGGAAGTCTGGGTGCAGTCGGTGTTCCAGTTCAGCCCAAAGGTGTTCAATTGGGTTGAGGTCAGGACATTCGAGTTGTTCCACTCCAAGTTCACTTTGTGCACAGGGGCATCGTCATGGTGGAACAGGTTTGGGCCTCTGAGTTCCAGTGAAGGGAAATTGTAATGCTACAGCATAGGTATAGAGACGTTCTATACAATTGTGTTTTTTTTCACTGTTCTGGCAACAGTTTGGGGAAGAAACACATATAGGTGTAATGGTCAGGTGTCCGCATACTTTTGACCATATTGTGTAGGTGTACAGTCGCTGACTTGTGGATCATTTTCAGCATACCGCTGATACAGATGTAGGTACTATTCATCGAAGATGGGCACCCTTTTATTCAAGTACTTGTACAGTAACCGGAAGGACGCAACACCAGATGTACAGTATAAATGCTGTTATGTACCTGCAAATGTTGGTTATGTCAGCCCCAGAGTAGTCCTCCATCTTCTCAGCAATGATGTCCAAGTCAACATCAGGATACACGTCCACCTCCCTCAGGCTAATCCTGAGCAGATCCGCTCGCCCTTTTACTGATGAGAGCATTTACAGGTAATGTACAGGTAATCCAACAGGTATCAACTATTAGATAACGTAGCTGTCTTATTCCAATGCTAGTAGTATGAGCAATTATTACAAACAATGCACACAATTAAGGATGACATACGAGCTGGCTGGTTGTTAACCAGTAAAGAACAACCAACAGACCCAATATTCAGTAAATAGAGCATATTGTGCATTGTCAGCATTATGTAGAGATGCCCGAGTTGATGAACTCAATGTGTAAGACAATAGAATAAGAAATAGATGCAATTTTACCAGTGGGCAGAGGAATATAGATCCTCTTTTCCAGCCTCCTCCTCAGGGCTTCGTCTATGTCCCATGGAAAGTTTGTTGCAGCCAGAACCATCACCATTTTAGAGGGGTCATCATTTTCTGTCGCACCTCCTACACCTGAATAATGAATTAGTTTATTCACAAAAAACAAAACAAAAAAACTCCCAGAATCTCTAGCTGTCAATCTGCTGATCTGCGTCTTACCATCCATCTGCACCAAAAGCTCAGACTTCACTCTGCGACTTGCCTCGTGTTCATCTGATGTGCCGCGTCTCCCGCAGATAGAGTCGATTTCATCAATGAATATAGTGGTGGGGGCATAAAATCGAGCCTGTTAAATACAACAGCGTTTGTAGAGAAGCTGTCAAGCGTTCCCAGAAGACACAAGAGACCCCAAACCAATTAAGCTTATCATCACATTTTCAGGCGCTTGGTTGTAAACTCTGAGTAACATTTTAAGATTTTTTTTCATAATTCAATGAAAACAAAAAAAGTCTCATTTGCCTTTTCATTACATTCACAAACGTTAAATCGGGGTCGTTAATATTGTACGGCTTCTTTACCATTTCGAAGAGCAGCCGAACAAGTTTCTCTGACTCTCCCCGGTACTTGGAGGTAAGTGTGGAGGATGATATGTTGAAGAAAGTGGTACCACACTCGGTAGCTACAGCTTTAGCCAGCATGGTCTTGCCTGTACCTGGAGGTCCAACCATCAACACACCCTGCACAAAGTACAGAGAAACACTGAGACCCAGTGAAATGACAGACAAGCATAATGGGGCAATTATTTTGGAGCAAACCATAATGAAGCAAAATCTTCTTGTAATTTTATATTTTTATATATATTGTGTATATATATATATATATATATATATATATATATATATATATAAAATTTGCTATATGATTTTAAAAAGGACAAAATCATGCTCAACGTGTGTTAGAAATTCCTTTTGCTTATTGCCACTGACTCATAAAAAACCTTGCTGCAACCTGGTAACATTAATTTTACTGTTTCATACCTGCAGGATATTAAGTATTTGAGTGTTTGTGAGTCATGCAAAACATGCTGCATGTCTGTGCTAACATATTAACCTTCCATGGGCGCCGGATGCCTTTGAAGAAATCTGGCATCCACATTGGCAAAACTACAGCTTCCCGCAGAAGTTTCTTGGCATCCTCCAGGTCTGCTATATCGTTCCTGCATGAATCATGATACACACAAGTCTCTATGACTAACAGTCCAATACTATGTTGTTTTTTTTGTATCATCACACTGACTGACAGCTGTAACGAATAGTGCAGGAATCTAACCCTGAAAATCACCAAGAAGAAACAAATCAATAGATTGTTGGATACAATTTTGCTCTGTATTATTGATGTGTCCATTTTTCCTATTTCTTTATTTGATTGATTTGATATTGTATCACAACTAGAAGTATGGGCCACTACATGATACTAATCCAATGCAGACACCCAAGGATTTTAATCAAGGAATAAAATCCTGATCCAGGTTTGAAGGTTTTTTTCTTCTTTTTTTTCACATTTTCATTGGGACGTACATAACAGAAGCAATACCTACTGTACATATACTAGACTACTACACCACAAAGAGCCTCCTATTAGTTTTATAGTTGTCCAAGTCAAAAGAGACTCCTCAGTATTTACCAGTGGATATTAGGATTTCTTGACACGATGTCTCTCTCCAAAGCGTTAACCAAGTCACTGTCGTAACCAGTATCATCAAATTTCTTTAACTCTCCTTCTGTTGCCCCCTCCTGGGCATTCTTACCCTATAGAGGAAAATAAAAATAATAAAAGATCAGTATTAATATACTCTTCAGACTCTTCAGCTGAGATTATGTCTGGATATATTTTAACGTTATATATTTAACCATCCATCATTTCACTGAGTGTGATTTTAACAGGGTTTGGGACTGTTCTGTTTCACTTCAGCCACATGAGGCATCGAAATTTAATACACAGCTTGACAAGGATTTCTATGTAAAAGTCATTTTATCTCCTGTGAGACATTCATCTAGTCCTTCTGAACTGAACACCAATTTAAGATGGTATATTTTCCATACGCAGGAATAAAACATTTTCACTAACCTTCTCTTCTTTAACTTTAGGATTGCGCAGGTCACGGCCAGAAGGTCTGTCTGATCTAGAATTTGGCTGTCCCTTTCCTGCAGCGCCACGGTGCTGGATGCCAGGACAGTCCTTACGCTGGGCCTTCACACCAGTGTTTGGCCTCTTCACCTGAGCAGGTGGTCTAGGAGTCAGAAAGCAAACAACAAGACAATATATGTATGTATGTATGTATGTATGTATGTATGTATGTATGTATCAGGAGCCCCTCACCATACAGTGAATGGTCCTTATCCAGGATTTAAAAGGGAGAGCAGAGTAAAGAGCTTTATTGTCATTCTACCCACATTGAAATATACATTAGGATGAAATAACATCCTCCTAGTTATATATGCTATAAATTAAAGAAAAGTGACAACAGTCAGGTACAACGTAATCAACACATGAATGTTATGCCGCATAGAAGTTATGGTGCAAATAGACAAGATTCATGATAATAAATACGAGGGGTATAACGATGCATCGTGATGCAAAAAAATGAGACAGTGTGCATCTTGGCTATTTGCCATCTATTAATTATGCATGTAATGCAATTAGACTGTTTACACAACAGCGGCCCCAATCTGCGCAAGCCATATAATTAAAATACACTGGTGACATGATGGCATTCTTTTGGAGGAGGATTTCAGCCAACTTTGGAGCTCTATTTCCAGTTAAAACGACGCCTCAGGTGCTGCTACGGAGCTCATTATGACTTTGTTTATTGAATAAAATTTGGGGGAGAATTAATAAATGCAAAATATTTATTTTTAAGATACTTCTTTTTAAGACATGGTGAACCTGTAGTACATTTTCTTTGTAGAAATATTTAATTTCTTTAGTTTTATACAGAAAAAAAATGCACATTTTTTATGATTCAGAAATGCAAAAAAAATAAGTCTGTACAGCCATAATTTTCTTCATTTAAATTTTGTTCAAAATATTCTGAGAATTTAATTGAACCAGAGTGTGTCATTACACTCCTAATAAATACTATATACACTGCGCAAGTAAATACTGTACAATAAACACAGCATAACATTTCTAAAAATATTTTTATACTTGGCATCAAAACCTAAAACCAGTTATAGCTGGTTTGTTTAGACTGATATACCTGTCTAAGATAAAGTACAGGCCTGTAGAGGCTTGTAGAGGCACTTGAGCATTTTGACATAGATCAGCACAATAATCGTCAGTTGTACCTGTGTTCTGCAGGGGTGGGAGGTGGCCACACAGCAGGGTCCCTCATGTAGTCCTCCGGTCGAGAACTGGGAAGATCGACAGGCTTATCCATCTTGAAACTCTCCAGAGTTTTTATAATGCTTTTTACCTGTTCATATTCCTCCACCAGCTCCTGTTTAATCTGAATCCAACAATGGAATGGCAAGAGATCAGTGAACAGTGCTGGCAACACATGGCTGCTTGATTGATCATGAACATATATAGACAGATGACAAATTGAACGTAAAACCAATATGAAGTCTCTTAGCAAGTCGTTGGCCGCGACAAGAGCTTCAATGCACACTGGCAGCAAATCTACAAGTCTAAGGGGGTTTTTCTTTTGGATATCCCCTCAATATGTGTTCTGCTCATGGTATTGTATAGTGGATCAGTTAAAAGCTCACACAGCTGTTCAGTTGGGTTGAGATCGCCTGACTGTGAACATCATATTGTATGATATTACATATTTGTTTGCTCGAGCTTACCATGAACAGACTTTTTTTTAAAAATGCAAAATACACCGTCTTTTGATGGGATAATTAGCATACCTAACAATCTCTCCCTCTGTTTACCTCCCTCTCTATCTCTCTCCTTCTGTCGAGCTACACATGATACTCCGGAGATGCCAGTGATCCTGACCCTTTCTGCAGGATCGGCCCAATCCATCCTGATGCCCTACTTCTAATTGATGTTTTCATCCACTGGAGGCTACATTCTGCTACTGAGAACGGCCCCAAGCGGTGCAGCTTGGAGATGAGATTGCTGAGGATGGTGCCACTTGATGTACCATTTAAATGGTCTTGGACCTCTATTAAACATGGACATTCTCGCTATGGTTGCTGGAACTACGGTTGCTGCTATGGCTTTAGGACTGCAATTACCACATGCAGTTTTGCACTGAAGTCTCCTTTAGTGAACATTGGATCAGTTCAACAAAACAGACTTCATATAAAACCGTAATGAACTTTTCTTTACTTTCACACTATCCGTCGTTACCCAGATGAGGACGGGTTCCCTTCTGTGCCTGGTTCCTCTCAAGGTTTCTTCCTCATATCACCTTAGGGAGTTTTTCCTCACCACCGGCTCGCTCAATAGGGATAAATTCACACACTTAAAATCTGTATCCTATGTTTATATATTTCTGTAAAGCTGCTTTGAGACAACGTCCACTGTAAAAAGCACTATACAAATAAAACTGAATTGAATTGTATGATTTTCATAATCATCAAACCTTTCAGTGATCCCTCGTACCCTGTGGATGGGGGCACTGATACTGACATTGAAGAATCCACTTTTTCAGCTTTCATCGCAAGTTATAATAAACCTGTACCACAAAGCACAATGTATAATATATTAAAAGACAACTGTTATGCTTTGTGATACATTATGCTGGAATGTCACTACAAAGTGGCATATAATGAAATATTGGAGTGGTCACTTTAAGGATGACAGTGCCCCCATCCAAGGGGCATGAGTGTTATATAAATACAATATATGTATTTGCGTGTCTTGCCTGTTGCCATTTGACCTTTAGTGCAGGATCTCGAAGAGACTGGCAGTGCTTTTGGATCTGCTGTAGAACACCCTGGTAGTACACCATTGAAGAGTCATAGTTCCCGAGCAGTGCATATTCCCTTCCTTTTTTCGTGTTGTCACAAATCTCGGCTAAATTCATCCTGAAAAATATCCCAATCAGAGCTTGATCCAAAAACTTGATCTATGATTGGTTGCAGATGCATTTGCTGGTGCTGCTGAACTGAAGACAAGTCATGGAGGTCCGAAGCCCTGGCAGGATAAATAATAGAAAGGCACATGCATTATTGTGGATGCACTAATTATATATATATATATATATATATATATGATTCACTGAAATGAAAATTCTTGGCCGAAGCCGAATATAATGAAAAACTTGGCCGAAAGCCGAAGGCCGAATACGTTTTTTCACGTTTTTTCCATTTATTTTTACCATTGCATAAATTAAACAGTCAAAATGTGCTTTTTACTATTTGTCTTGCTTTTCAAAGAAAAAAAATCAATTACAAAAACTACAATTTCAAAATATTTATTTAACACTGAACACTTTTTCATTCCAGCAGGCATAGGCTACCAACAAGGCACAATATAACTTTAAATAAATAAATGAGTAAAATAAAAATATTTTGATGTGGTCATCTTTGAGCCCCCCTTGAATAGACTATGTTAGGCCTATAACTGACTGCTGAAAGAATGTAACACTCTGTAGCCTACAACTAAAAAGTGCATTAAAAAATGCATTGACAAGAGTGCGATAAATGGTTCTATTCGGTTCTATACGTCTGATTATATTGGGGATATATACCGCTCGCCTCCCTATACACCTCGCAGAGTATTAGAGTAGATATAGTATAGTTAGATATGTTGTTAATGTTATGTTCCTTGACAGATTTAGTTAGTTTAAACTATAGATTAGTTCATTTAGTCCCCGCTGGTTTTTCTGCTCCCAGTCCATAGTACTAGTTCATGTTTCTTGTTTTGTGTTGTGACCCTGTTTTCTGTGACCGCGACTCTGATTCCTGCTTTCCCCTGTTTATGCCTGTTTGCAGATCGCCCGACCCTTTGCCTGTCTCGACTACGTTTTTTGGATTACGATTTGGATTTGTCTGCCTGCCCTTAAATAGATACGTCTTTACCTGCTTCCGTACTCTACTCCCTTACGTCTTGCGACGTGACAGAATACTCTGGAACAGAAAAACAAACAAACACACGTGTCCACAGTAAATTTCTGTCAACATCCGGAGAGCACGTAGTTCATGCATGCGCACGCCCCCTCATCGAGGTCGTGACATTCACGCGTCTCACCCTGGTTGCTAGGCTATTTGGTGCGTCATGAAACAGGTCATTGTTCGGTCAAATTTATTCTGCCTTTTCACTTATAATGCTTTTTTTTTGTTGCTATTTTCGGCTGAATAATTTCGCGTGCCGAACATTCGGTGCATCCCTAATATATATATATATATATGCATATCATATATGCATGAGTGCTGCCGGCACTGGGGAGCTACAGTTCATTGAGGGAACCATGAATGTCAACATGTACTGTGACATACTGAAGCAGAGCATGATCCCCTCCCTTCGGAGACTGGGCCGCAGTATTCCAGCATGATAACGACCCCAAACACACCTCCAAGGGAACCACTGCCTTGCTAAAGAAGCTGAGGGTGAAGGTGATGGACTAAACCCTATTGAGCATCTGTGGGGAATCCTCAAATGGAAGGTGGACATTTTCACTTAGGGGTGTACTCACTTTTGTTGCTAGCGGTTTAGACATTAATGGCTGTGTGTTGAGTTATTTTGAGGGGACAGCAAATTTACACTGTTACACAAGCTGTACACTCACTACTTTACATTGTAGCAAAGTGTCATTTCTTCAGTGTTGTCACATGAAAAGATATCATCAAATATTTACAAAAATCTGACGGCTGTACTCACTTTTGTGAGATACTGTGTGTGTGTGTGTGTGTGTGTGTGTATATATTATATATACAGAGAGAGAGAGAGAGAGAGAGAGAGACACACACACACACACACACACACACACACACACACACACACACACACACACACACACACACACACACGATAAACTGATATGTACCTTGGATTGTTTGATCACTCATAACAACACTATTATCAATATCCATTCAGGTATTGCTATTACTGACACACTCAAGCCTAATATTATTATTTTATGGGTTAATATCATTATTGTGACACCTGTAGCTGTTTTTCACTAATAAGTCGCTAGGCTTTTGTCACTACAACATCAATTCTTATCAGAAGGACCATGGACTAGGCCTCCGCAGGCAGAATAGATTGGCGAGTTAATACAAATAAAAAACAAAAATGATCATTAAATAATCGTGCAAATTCCAAATCAATACTGCGTTATATTGCATATCTGAATTCATAAATTAACTATGTCATTACCTTTCATATGAGATCTGAGCCACAGCTCGTACCGCTCTGACGTTACCATGGAGAAACGCTTCTCAAAACAGGACGGAGACGGAGGAAAGGGGCGGGGTTACAAAGAAACAGGAAGTGACGCACGCAATGTTTTCGTTCAGTGGCTTTGACTAGTGGGAGCAAAAACAAGCTTTCTGAAGCGATGACACTTTGCTTGTAGTTTTATATTGCATGCTACTGGCATCCGAGGCTCAAAAACATAAAGTTTCGATGGTAATCTATTTATTTTGCAGTAGGTTTTGGGCTTCCGGTGTTGTGCCGAATTCTCACTCCGACAGAATTGGCTACATGCACAAACACTTCCGCGTTATAAACCAAAATGGCACTTTTATTAAATCATGTAATATAAAACTGTATATCTTACAACAGATGTTAACAATAAATAAATAAATCAAATCTGCAATTCTGCCATGGGTAAAATTACAATCGACAAATTAAATAAAATAAGTGGCTCATGTGTCTTTCTTTTTCTTTTCTTTTTTTCAATGCCATTCACAGCAGATCCATATTACTTTAGCTTTAGTCTATTTTCTTGCATGAATAATATACTCTCCAAGTAAATAAACAGTTGTATGATAAAAAAAAAGTAATTGTTATGGTTCTTACTAAGAGAGAAAGCGAAAGTACACAAAAAGAAGGTGTCCACACTTCCGCACCAAGCATTTGGGAGACTTGCCAAATGATACACAGACCCATAAAGTTCAAATGGCAAGAAAGATCTTTATTCAAAGGAAAACCGAGTATATGTATTGTGCTTCACACACAACCGAGACAATGGGTTAACTATTGATTGGCTAGGCGGAAGAGCTTATTTGCATAAAACAGGAAGTGTAGGAGATGGACAACTCCATATATGGTATTCAGGAAGTCATAGGGATGCGAGCAAATGGTATTCGGGAAGGTATGGTCAGAGGCGATATCTGTCTGTACCTGGTTGAAACTGGTTTTGTGCAGTGGTGGAAGAGTTAACAAAGGAACAGAGAGGAAAGAGTTTCACAGTAAACTTATCAGTAATATTACTGAAATGTTATCATGTACAAAAAACAAAATGATATCTTGCAACTCAATTTGCATCAAAGAACCAAAGGTTCTTGACAGAAAGTTAGAGACATCTGTCCAAAACATACCTGAGTATAGATACTATAAGAAGAGATGTACGACAGTTTGTTTTGCAAGTCTACAGAATGCACAAGAATTTTCCAAATTCAAATTAAATCATTCAAATAACTGTTTAACCGGATAGATTCTACTTGATTCTTTAAAGGTATTCAGTACTTTGTCCGATACCAGTCAGAACCAATATTCGAACCCTGTTCTGGCTGATTTCCTCTCGTCTGGGCCCAAGAAGAAGTCACACCGCCACCATCGTTCAGCGAAAGCTTCTTAGTTTAATGATACTGAAAGCATAGTATATATTCACACAGAAATATTGATAAAGAATAATAAATGTAAATTTTAACAGGTCACGTATAAAATCAAAACATCTAATACATAGGATTGAGTGATATAAGAACTAAAGACATCTAGTCTACCAGATAATAAGAACTGAGAGAGAGAGAGAGTGAGAGAGAGAGAGTGAGAGAGAGAGAGAGAGAGAGAGAGAGCGAGAGAGCGAGAGCGAGAGAGCGAGAGCGAAAGGCTGGGTGATTAGGAATGCTCAAAACAACAAACAACACATTCCACGAACCGAAAACAATTTGGTTCTAGAGACCTTCAGAATTGAGACACAGAGATCATGCCTGACACTTATCAAAATGATACCTCTCTATCTTTATTACTTATAAAGTATTTGTTTGTTATTGTCCAGACCCTTTTCCAATTAATATTTCCAAAAAGAGATGACGACCAAAAACACTGTTGAACATGGTACAAAAGTTATTTTTAAATATATTCCTAATATATCTGTCCCTACATTTATCTTTTACTACACTGATATCACCAATAAAGATTGTATCACTAAACATAATTGGTTGTTGGTCTACTTCGAAAGTGGAGATTTCAGAATTCCATAACATTGAGACAACCTTACTTGGGATAGCATCAAAGATGATAGCATACTCTTTTGGTTTCAGAGGAATCTTGAATATGTAAGGAATTCTGAGAATGATAAAAGTACATCTGTGGCATTTGGCAGACACCGTTTATGGTTAAAGTCCTTGCTGAAGGGCCCTGTAGTAGCAGATTGGTGGTGATGGGATTTGAACTCATGATATTCTGATCAGAAATCCAATGTCATAACCACTAAGCTACCACCCAGTAATCCTTGCATCTTAAACAAATGACAAACAGTGAGTACTAAAACAGCACTCCTGCTTCCGGCTCATCCACTATACGTTAACTGTAATAAATCTAATAGTGTTTTATTTCTATAAATATCCAACATTCTGCATTAAGAGATTATTTATAGTAATTTATTAATCTACAAAATACACTATATGACCAAAAATATGTGGACGCCTGACCATCACACCCATATGTGCTTCTTCTTCAAAGTATTACCACAAAGTTAGAAACACACACTTGTATATAATGTCTTTGTATGCTGTAGCATTACAATTTTCCTTCACTGGAATGAGGACCAAACCTGATCCAGCATGACAATGCCCCGGTAAGGGGCAGGCCACCATGGTCCTGGCCCATCACCAGAGGGAGACAGACAGCTGTCTCTCTGTAATTAGTGGCAACCTGCCCCAGTGCTGACCATACTGTTTAGGGGCTGCTTACAGGTTGCTCAATCGCTCAGTCTTGAGTTCACGCTGTGTGGGCAAGACAAGGATGGTATTGGTATGTTGAAACCTAGAGCTGTACTCTAGCCCTTTCCTCTGTGCTGGTTTGGCTCATAGTAAGCTAATAGGTTCCTGTTTACACAATTGCACTTTGTGGCTGAATGAGCAAATCCCCATAGCCACATTCCAAAATCTAGTGGAAAGCCTTCCCAGAAGAGTGAAAGTTATTGGAACTGGAATATAAATCTCTAATGGGTTTTCAGTAAGCGCATACAGGTGTAATGGTCAGGTGTCCGCAAACTTTTGGACAACAACAACAACAGTAATAATAATAATAATAATAATAATAATAATAAGAAGAAGAATATGTAACAATAATAATAATATTTCATTAGCATTACAGTTTCTACGTACAAAATTGGCATTGTATCTCATGGAGAAATTTAATCTGAGGCTTGAGTTAAAATTTTTCTAAACTCTTTTACTAACCTCATAAATGAATCCTAATTCCATATCCAGAACCCAACATATAGAGGCTGAGAAAAGAGTCAGATCAAAGAATCTTGTTTCTCCTGGTCTAAGAGTCCGTTAGGTGGGGTTTGACAAACTCCTATAGAGCTGTCATGTGTCTTTAACAGAGAAGGGGCTTTTTCATAATAGTCTGCAGAGATGGTTGTCGTTCTGTCACATTCTCCCAAATTCCACACAGGACCTCTGACTTTCCATCAGACTGACCTTCAGGGTCTTTAAGTTTAATGAAGCCACTGTGTTCAGTGGGACCTTCAAAGCTGCAGAAATCTTTCGATTCCCTTCCCCAGATCTCTGTGTCAACACAATCCTGACTCAACGATCTATAGACAGTTACTTTGAGCTCATGGCTTGTTTTTTGCTCTGACATGCACCATCAGATGTGGGGCTCTTCATAGGCAAAGGTTTTTTTTTGTTTCAAAATTATGCCCAATCAACTTAATTTACTACAGGAGAACATTAATTAAATTCTATAAACATGTGAAAGATCGTTTTTTTTTAAGCTTGAAATTTATGCTTTTGAGAAATTTTATTTCTCAAAGAGAAATAAAATCTGACACGTCAGTTTTAATTGTACTACACACTCTTACTAACATGTCATTTTGGATCACAAAACTTTACAATTGAATTATAGAATACACTGAAACCAGCGTATAGAGGCTTAGTGAATGTGGTGTGGACTCTGTGGAGGAGCCTCATCGTGTCAGAGATGCTGTAGAAGGACAGAGTTCCTGCACTGTGATCCACATACACTCCTATTCTGGAGGATACTGAATCGCGGAGCACAGTCTCAATGTTGTTGTGCCAGAAAGAGACAGAGGAAGAAGAACAGTGCAGACTCCAGGACTGACCATTGCGTCCAAACATACACCCTTTACCCCGCCCTTTCCTGCTGATCTCTTTATATGAGACTGATATGTACACACCAAAACCGCTCCACTCCACCTCCCAGTAACAGCGTCCACATACACTCTCCTTACACAACACCTGATCCCAGTAGTCAAATCTCTCTGGATGATCAGGGTATCGTTGATCAGTCCCACTGCACGTCAGTGCTCTGTTCTTCTCAGCCAGAATGAATTTACAATATGCTGTGTTTGGATCCAGAGTCAGATAATAGAAATCTAAAACGAAAAAATGTCCTCAGGTTAGATGTTAATCACAGGATTTATAATAAATGAGTGTGAGGCACCTGTCTGTGTTTCTCTCCTACTAATGCTGAAATATTTTAAATATTAACCAACAGTAGTCATCAGGTAAAAATGGGTCAGATAAACAATACGTCTTTATTTGTGTGTGTGTGTGTGTGTGTGTGTGTTTTACACCTACATTGCAGAAAATCTTCTCTGCTCTTTGGTTCTGAGGGTGAAATCGTCTGAACTGCTGCAGCTGTGGAGACACAGAGACAAAATGGAGATGGAAAATTGACGTGGAAACAGTTTAAAGCATAAAAATGAAAATTTCGATTCCTTGCTGGTTTCAAACAGACACCTCAACAATGTCACCATCCCAGTGGACAAACTATAAGATTTGAATTTGTGTCAATATCTATGTGTAATGTGCAGGGTAACAAAGCAGGGACAAAAGTATGTAAATTGTGCTGTTTATTCAAGGCAAAGCAGTAATTGTAATCATATTTCAAGGCGCTGGTCATGTGACAAGCAGACAGGATTATTGTATAAATATCCATAATCATTAACAGAAACTCAGGCAGGTAGATAAAACCAGGATATTAAACTAGATATACTGTACAAGAAACAAGGAACTGGGAAAGACAGGTATACGTGGTTTGGAAATGCACATACAGTATACAGTGCATCCGGAAAGTATTCACAGCGCTTCACTTTTTCCACATTTTGTGATGTTACAGCCTTATTCCAAAATTGATTAAATTAATTATTTTCCTCAAAATCCTACAAACAATACCCCATAATGACAACATGAAAAAAGTTTGTTTGAAATCTTTGAAAATTTATTTAATAAAACCCCAAAAAAGCACATGTACATAAGTATTCACAGCCTTTGCCATGAACTCAAAATTGAGCTCAGGTGCATCCTGTTTAAACTGATCATCCTTGAGATGTTTCTACATCTTGATTGGAGTCCACCTGTGGTAAATTCAGTTGATTGGACATGATTTGGAAAGGCACACACCTGTCTATATAAGGTCCCACAGTTGACAATGCATGTCAAAGCACAAACCAAGCCATGAAGTCCAAGGAATTGTCTGGAGACCTCAGAGACAGGATTGTATCGAGGCACAGATCTGGGAAAGCGTACAGAAACATTTCTGCAGCATTGAAGGTCCCAATGAGCACAGTGGCCTCCATCATCCATAAATGGAAGAAGTTTGGAAACTGAGCGATCGGGGGAGAACGGTCTTAGACAGGGAGATAATCAAAAACCCGATGGTCACTCTGACAGAGCTCCAGAGTGTCTCTGTAGAGAGAGGAGAACCTTCCAGAAGAACAACCATCTCTGCAACACTCCACCAATCAGGCCTGTATGGTAGAGTGGCCAGACGGAAGCCACAGCCCGCCTGGAGTTTGCCAAAAGGCACCTGAAGGACTCTCAGGCCATGAGAAACAAAATTCTCATGTCTGATGAAACAAAGATTGAACTCTTTGGCCTGAATGGCAAGCGTCTTGTCTGGAGGAAACCATGCACCAGTCATCACCTGGCCAATTCCATCTATACAGTGAAGCATGGTGGTGGAAGCATCATGCCGTGGGGATGTTTTTCAGTGGCAGGAACTGGGAGACTAGTCAGGATCGAGGGAAAGATGAATGCAGCAATGTACAGAGACATCCTTGATGAAAACCTGCTCCAGAGCGCTCTGGACCTCAGACTGGGGTGAAGGTTCATCTTTCAACAGGACAACGACCCTAAGCACACAGCCAAGATAATGAAGGAGTGGCTACAGGACAACTCTGTGAATGTCCTTGAGTGTACCAGCCAGAGCCCAGACTTGAACTGGATTGAACATCTCTGGAGAGATCTGAAAATGGCTGTTCACCGATGCTCTCCATACAACCCGACAGAGCTTGAGAGGTCCTACAAAGAAGAATGGGAGAAACTGGCCAAAAATAGGTGTGCCAAGCTTGTAGCATCATACTCAAAAAGACTTGAGGCTGTAATTGGTACCAAAGGTGCTTCAAGAAAGTATTGAGCAAAGGCTGTGAATACTTGTGTACATGTGCTTTTTATTTATTTATTTATTTATTTTTAATACATTTGCAAAGATTTCAGACAAACATCTTTCACATTGTCATTATGGGGTATTGTTTGTAGAATTTTGAGAAAAATAATGAATTTGATCCATTTTGGAATAAGGCTGTAACATAACAAAATGTGGAAAAAGCGTGTGAAGCGCTGTGAATACTTTCCGGATGACAAACCAAACCAATCAGTAACTAACCACTTAAGAGCTCAGTACAATAGAGATCAACACCAATCACAAAATGGGGTGGAGACAAGACATAAATCAGAGCAAATGCACATGACAATCAGAGAAGGAGAATACACAACACTCACAAGTGATTGCTTTAAGCCTACATGTTAAGCCCAGCGCCCCATGAAAATTCATTAAAATCCCATGAAATGTTGATCAAATGAAATGTTGATCAAACTGTCTGTATTATTCATCACTCTTGGTGAAACTCGATATTGTACCACAGATTAATGCTCATTGGACAACAGGCCTTTAACACGTCATTTTGAGCCACGGCCAAAGCTGTGCTTCTCTGGGGGTGAATGAAAATAAGGGCAGGTGGGTTTTCAGAAATAAATCTCAACGTTAATTGGACAGTGCACTCTTTGCGCGCCTCGCCCAGATGCACAGCTTCTCCATATGTTGTATTGGCAGATTGCTCAAAGGGGCAGAATCTGGTAATCAACTGCCAAGAAACGGTGTGAGCATGACTGACCCAACAAATGTAAACATATCAGTGTCAGTCAGAATTACTTGGAGTTGCAGTAGTAGTGGTCAGTAGCCTAATCCCAGTTTTAAACACTAGTATTATCTTTGTAATTTGTAAGTATTGTAAGTATAAAGTAATGTTTGATTATTTTCAATAATTTCAGAAATTTGTTGTTTATAATTCTAGCTAGCTGTCATAACTTTCTTCAACTAGCAGTTAAGCTGCTTTTTGGCACAAACTGACAGAAACCAGTAATGTTCTCAATCTGATTTTAGAAACGTCTTTTGATGCTCATAATGATAAGGAGAGACTGACAAAACAAAACAAGAGTGCATATATATATATATATATATATATATATATATATATATATATATATATATATATATATATATATATAAATAACATAACATATAGAGATATAGAGATATACAGAGTGCACATATATATATATATATATATATATATATATATATAAATATATATATATATATATATATATATATATATATATATATATATATATATATATATATATATATATATATATATATAAAACATAACAGATAGCTTTGCTTCACCTATTGTAAAAAATCCCCACCTGCCACTGGTGACACAATGATTTTCTCCAAAAATGTAAGATTAATTCGGGGCTTTGTGACTTTTTGTGGTTTGTGGATCTGTTGACTTTTTTCATCCTGATGTAATTTTAGACATTTAGAAGGCTATAGCTAATTTCTTCTTGCTCCTGTAATGTGAATTTTATGGCTCACTTTACTGTGGCAGAAAACAAATGTTTGCTTCTTTACCTTGTGGATGGATTGTATTGAATTTCTGCACACAGATTTCCTTGACTTGTTTTTTCAGATCTGAGAGAGATTTCCTCACTCCATCAAATGTGAGATGTTGATTGACAGTGAAGCTGGATGAGTCCTCAGATCCAAGAGAAACACAGAGAGACGGGAATCTCTACAGAGAGGAAACACATAATAGAGAAGTAGAAAAGTGTAGGAGAGGAACGAATGAATCTTAGACTGAATCAGACCAAAGACGCACTTGTGATCTCAGACAAGAACATTTATTGTTGCTGTAATGAGCTTTTAGGAGGAAACTTTGTGAGGAACAGCGCCCTCTGTAGATCAGACAGTGGGTAATTCACTCATCGCACTGTAACTATCCACTGTAGGACTTAAAATCAGTTCCATAGGCAACTTCAACTCTGCAGCGAATGAACTGAGAGATAAATCCTGCATGGCGTTTTATGGCATCAAAAGACAATGTCCTTTAGAGATACCTGTTATAATTTGGCTGAAAATATTAGAATCAGTAATTGAGCCAATTGCCCTCTATAGCAGTAAAGTGTGGGGTCTACTAACAAATCAAGAATTCGCCAAATGGGAAAAACCTCCAGTTGAAACTCTGCATGCACAATTCTGTAAATAAATATTGTACAAGTACATCAGCACACAATAAACAATGCATGCAGGGCAGAATTAGGCAAATATCCGATAATTAAAAGGCAGAAACGGGCAATCAAATTCTGGAAACAGGTAAAACTCAGTGACCCCCAGTCATATCATTACAAAGCTCCGCAATACCAAGAACTGATCAAAGCAAACAGCCCCCTCTTTCTGATGAAGCACTTCGGCCCGATGCACACTGTCCCCACAGTGCAATTTGACTGATGACTTCATTGTGAGAAGCTATGACATAGCAGCATGTATGGGATGTATTAGGAATTCCATGTTACACCTTATGCTGGCCCTGTCCCAGACATTGCAGACCTCAGAGGTTGACCCTTCTGCCCAGACTCTGAGTGACGCCTCTTTGCAGGCATTCACCTACAGTATCTCACAAAAGTGAGTACACCCGTCACATTTTTGTAAATATTTGATTATATCTTTTCATGTGACAACACTGAAGAAATGACACTTTGCTACAATGTAAAGTAGTGAGTATACAGCTTGTGTAACAGTGTAAATTTGCTGTCCTCTCAAAATAACTCAACACACAGCCATTCATGTCTAAACCACTGGCAACAAAAGTGAGTACAAATGAAAATGTCCATGTTACATTGTAACAAAGTGTCATTTCTTCAGTGTTGTCACATGAAAAGTTATAATCAAATATTTTCAAAAATGTGAAGGGTGTACTCACTTTTGTGAGATAATGTATATGACCAGGGATTTGGGTAGGCTTATGTCTTTGTTAACCCTCACTTGACGCCAAATATGGTTGGCCCAGTCTCCACTTTTGGAACCCTGCAGGAGAGTCCTCCACACTCTTCCTGTCATTCCTGGGGAGCTGTTTGGACCTGTTGCACAGCAAGCCCTGGAGCGCAGTCTACAGGTTACACAGGCCAGACAACAGTTTGCTAGTCTGCACTGTGAACCTAGACAGAGACCCTCTATGGCAACAAATATGGCTCAGTACAGACCACGGCTGATTACCCAGCCGAGAGCACAATGCTCAGAGAGGTTTCGCCAGCCAGCCCCCACCCAGCACCTTTGCGTGGAAAAGCGAGGCCAGACTTCTGGCCATTGGCCCTCCAAGAACTACAAGGGGTTAGGGGGTAGACTATTACTGTACCACTCCCACGGTCGGGCGCTTCACCAGCCAGCAGCTCAGGTATTGGGAAGTGTTTATATCAGGCCCCTGGGTTGCATCAACCCTGTCACAGGGCTACAACATTCAATTCAGATGTTGACCGCCGAGGGTCCACGGGGTTAAAATGACCTTAGTCAAGGACCCAAACAAGGTTCCTGCCCTACGATAGGAGATCTGGGCTCTCCTGAAGAAGGGTGTTATCGAGCAATTAGACAGCGTTTTACAGAAAAGTGGATTCTATTCCACTTATTTTATTATTACAAATAAAGACGGTGGACTTTACCCCATACTGGATTTAAGATCTCTGAACACACACCTCAAGGTTTTCAAGTTCCACATGCTATGTACAGTGTACGTGCTGCAAGGCATCAGGCAGAGTGATTGGTTTACAACCATCGACCTGAAAGTCGCATATTGCCCTAGCCCAGACAATTCCTCCGTTTCGCCTTTGAGGGAAGGGCTTACCAGTATTGCGTGCTCCGATTCGGGATCTTGCTGGCACCAAGGGTCTTCACCAGGTGTGTAGCAGTGTCACTGTCTCCATTACAGGCCAGGGGGATGCGAATTTTCCCATACCTGGATGACTGGTTGATTTGTTCCAGTCAAATGTAGATGCCCTCAGAGAATCAGCATTGCTGATCTCCCACGTTACCAAGCTAGGGCTTACAATGAATTATGGAAAGATCTCTCTGATACCCAGCCAGTGAATAGTGTTTATTGGTATCCAGTTGGACTCACGCTTGATTATGGCTACCCCCTCTCAATGGCAAGTCAACAACATCCTCCAGCTCATCAGTTGCTTCAGAAGGGGCAGGGCTCTGATCCTCAAATCGTTTCTGACACTGATAGGTATGCTCACAGCAGAATCATCGGTGGTCCCTTTGGGCCTTCTGTCATTACAGCTTCTCCAAATCTGGCTGAACAATCTTGGCTTTCATACCGCTCAACACAGGCACAAGCTGGTCAGAGTCACTGCCAGTGGCCTAAAGTGCTGGCACCTATGGAGGAGAAAAGCATATTTTACCCAGGGGGTTCCCTTAGGGGCTATACCTTCTCGCAGAGAAGTAGTGACCATAGATGCCTCCCTGTCAGGCTGGGGAGCTATATGGCAATGAAGGACAGTCAGAGGCCAGTGGAGTCCTTGGCAGCGGGAACAACCCATAAATGTGTTGGAGCTACAGGCAGTGCTGCTTGCCCTCAAACATTTCCTCCCAGTGCTGGTAGGAAGGCATGTCCTTATAAGAACAGACAACACATATGCTGTCTACCATATAAATCACCAAGGGAGCACCAGGTCCAAACAATCCTTGAGGCTGGACCAACAGCTGTTATTATGGGCCCATCCTCACCTATTGAGCCTGAGGGCAATGCACTTACCAGGCACTCAAAACACAGCTGCAGATTTCCTATCCCGGCAAAGCCCCTACATTGGGGAATGGAAGCTATACTCCAAAGTAGTGCAAGAGATCTGGCACAGATATTGCAAGGCAGAGGTGGACCTTTTTACCTCAGTGTCAATGACATACTGTCCCCTTTGGTTTTCACTGGGGGGAATCAACAAGCTCCTTGGGCCATGATGCACTGGCCCATGTGTGGCAAAATCTACCCATGTATGCTTTTCTTCCACTAATATTGATATTGCACACTCTAGACAAGATCCTCATGGGGAATCACAAGGTGCTACTTGTAGCCCACAAATGACCGGGGAGAGCGTGGTTCCCAATATTACACAAATTACTGTAGCCTTGGTGCCTCCCTGTGAAGATGGATCCCCTCTCACAGCTGGAGGGTTGAATCTGGCACCCAAACCCATCCCAGCTGCAACTTTGGGTCTAGCCTCTGATGGGAGTATACAGACCATCCACAACTCCCATGCACCTTCCACCAATGCGTTGTATGCTAACAGATGGAAGCTTTTATCTGAGTAGTGCCAAGCACAAAATCAGGAACTGACATGCTGTTCCATTCCAGTAATCCTCATATTTCTCCAGTCCTGCCTTGATAGAGACCTTGCAGCCTCCACCATCAAGGTATATATAGCTGCCATCTCAGCCATGCATAATAGGGTAGATGGTGTGACTATTGGGTCCGACACCCTTGTGACACCGCTTTCTTAAAAGTGCTCAATAATGGAGACCTCCTCGACAAAACCCAATATCCTTTTGGGACTTGCCTCTCATATTACAGTCACTGTGTCAGCCTCCATTTGAACTCCTAGAGAGGTTGGAATTGAGGTGGCTGTTTGTGAAAACAGCTTTCCTCTTAGCCATGGCATTGGCTAGACAAGTAGGTGAGTTGCACTGCTTATCAGTAAGCCGAGAGTGCCTACACTGGAGTTCTGGGGACACAGGGGTAACTTTATGGCTGAACCCTTAATTTCTCCCAAAGACCTTTTCTTCATCTTATACAAACCAGCCCCTCAGTCTGCCATCATTTGGGCCCCCAACTCAGGAGGATGAGCAGGGGTCGACTGCAAACCTGTTGTGCCCAGTGCAAGCATTAAAATGTTATATTCAAATGACTGCTGAATTCCGGCATTCAGGTTCACTGTTTGTCTGTCATACGGGGCATAGGGGGGTCATACTTTGTCCAATCAGCGACTCTCAAGATGGATTGTAGATGCTATTGTTTATGCCTATAAGGGCAGTGGTCTCCCGATCCCTCCTCAGGTTCGAAGTTGCTCAACCAGGAGTGTGTCTACTTTATAGGCAGCCCTACAAGGTGTCCCTCTTTCAGATATTTGTGCAGCATCATCATGGGGATCAACCTGCACATTTGCAAGATTTTATAGGGTTAATGTGGTCTCGTACAACCCAGTGGCTACAGCCATTTTTCCTCCAGCTTCACAGCCTTTTTAAAGAGCACATAGAACTTCCTCGTGATCTTGCTGGTATTATTCATCCAGGTGCCTAAAGCACCAGCTCTGGCAGTCAGTAGAAATGAACTGGAATGATGGTTATGTATGTATCTGCAGTGCTATGAATTTCAGATGACCGCCAGAGCATGGCAGTTACTCTGAATATTTGCAAGAAGATTGCCAAGACAACACTTCGTTATCACTTTGTTGATACAAACACTCGACCTGCACATAGACATGCTGGACATTCAGGTGCTTAAAGCACCACCTCTGGCGGTCATCCAAAATTCATAGAACCGCGGATACATACGCAACCATCGTTTTTATTTTATTTTGTTTTGTATTTTATTTTATTTCTCTTGTTTTTATACTACCCTTCCCTTATACTTGTACCTTATAATTGTTTGTCATGCCAATAAAGCAAAAACTGAAACTGGGTGTTACCTGGAGGAAGTGGATGTGATCGAGTGTGTGTGAAAGCTGCTCCAGCTCAGTGACTCTCTTCTTAAGATCAGCAATCTCCTGCTCCAGTTGCTTCAGGAGTCGTTCAGCTCGACTCAGTTCAGCTTTCTCCTGAGCTCTGATCAACTCCTTCACCTCCGAGCGCTTTTTCTCCATGGAGCTGATCAGCTCAGTAAAGATCTTCTCACTCTCATCTACTGCTGCCTGTGAACGCGTCTGTTAGACCACACACACACACACACACACACACACAATACCATCCCACTCCCCCTTGCAATTTTTGCAAATTTCTGGATTGACAACCTATAATTTTTTTTGCTACTGCTTTTATTTAAAAAAATCACATTTAATTTCTTGTCACTACTACCGTTTCTACCTGGCTGCTACTGCAATAACTGATATGCCCATATATGGTATACAGTAAGCTTATCTGCTGAATACTATCTCATAGTATGTTATGTTTACATTCATAGTATTTTTATTATATTGTTATTATTTTGTACTATCTGTTATATCTGACACTTCCACACTAGAACAGTATACTGGTCAGCGCTACACTGTCTCTTACTGTGCCCATTTTCCTGTTTTAGTAGATACTGTACTGTCACGTTTTGCATATGTACTTCATGTAGAAATGTGTAGGACTTATTTAGTTCTGTGTAGTTTATTGTAGTCTTGTATCATTTTATGTAGCACCATGGGGCTGGAGGAACGTTGTTTCATTTCACTGTGTACTTTATTATTTGTATATGGTTGAAATGACAAAGAGAAGAGGCAATCGGTGGAACTACAACTTATTTTATTAAACAAGAGGAAAATGAACAGCAGTCATTGTTTAGCCTTCTTCTTAACTAACTTCCTGTTACTCCCATGCAATAGCATCATCACCCCTGCTAATAATACTCTGACAACAATAAAGCCACTTGACTTGAATTTCTCTCTGTTCATTCCTCACCTTAATAGTGTCCACAGTCTGTTTCAGTTCCTGCACCTTCTTTTGTTTCTCCTGGATCCTCTGCTGGGATGTCATCTGCTCCTCCTTTAACTCATACTGAGACCAAATAAAATACATTTCATTATTTCTGCATCAGGAACCTAGTGTGTCAATATTAACCACAGCGAAAGAGTTAACGTTCCTGTAACCTTCTATAAATCCCCATCTCTCTCTGTCTGTACTAGTGATGAACTACTTGTAACATTATAGAGCTTGCTCAGACCTGCTAAATGCCAACACTTTTAGTTCATACTATACATTTTCTTACTTGAAAATCAATGTGTCGATACAGAGTTGGTGCATTTGTCAGCTTTCTCATTCCAGTATTTCTCATTTATGTATAGTAGAATCTCAGTAGAATTGAATTGCAGTAGAATTGCTCTACCTCAAGATCATAAAATTTTAACAGTAGACCTCCATCAGTAAGTATCAGCTAGAAAACATCACTGTAGTGAGACACCCATTGTAAGACAACTCTCAAAGCTTGTAGCTCTTTCCATCTCTCGAAGCTCTCACCCTTTTGGTCTCTTGCAGCCCCTTACATCAGCCCCATATTCTAAAGCATTGCAAATGCACTCTATCTGTCTCCATCGGAGACATTACAGACACACTCTCTACTCCTCTGATGCATCTCTTACCATATGAAACTTTGCAGATGTGTCCTCTCACTCTCTGAAGGACAAGATGTGTTATTTTTCTTAGAAGCCTTAATGTGCTCTCCACTAAGGATCACAGACACTTCGTCTCAGTCTCCCTCACATTTTGTTGCTCTTTTCTAATCAATGGCAACCTAATTGCCTTTCTCTACCCAAAACCAAGATACTGGGTCTCAGAAAAAAAAAAATCACAAGGTACAGCATGCATTGATTTTAGCTATTTGGGGCCCCTCTTTATACTGCAGAGGTTCCGACACTAGGAATTTGTAATTTCAAATAAGTAAAACTCAATACCAAAGCTGTTGACATAAAAGCCTCTGCTGCGAACAAGTCTAGTTGTTCTTGTTGTGAATCTGGATGTCAGAAATACCCATAAAATATACTTTAAACAGGAAGGAAGCTATTGAAAAAAAACTAGATCAGACTTTGCGGTGACCTTGACCCTGTTTGGATCAATTACAAAATCTGATCAGTTTATCTGCTGATTACAATGATATTTCCATATCAACTGCTTGTTCTTGAGATTTCGCACTAACAAGAATCTAGAACGGATGGACAACCTGAAAAAATATAATGCCTGCACCACTTAGTGGCAGAGCCATAAAAATCTAGGTTGGTCAAGGCTTACTGTGACCTGTTACGCCACGGCGAACTTGCGGCTACAGAGTCGACGAGAACTACATTTCCCAGCTACACCTGCGCTCGAGTTTGCTGGAGTACTGAGTGCGAACACCTGTGTTTCACCCAAGGTTACATAAGCCCTTGTTAATGACAGCACGTCGCGAAGTAAACGCTCCGTACTCTAAATGCTGTGGTTATACCAAGACTTAGTTTACGTGTCGGATTTCCCTGGTTTACGGATATACTTTTTGTTTCGGATTACAATTCCCTGGATAACCCCTTTGGATTGTTTTGCCTCATCGCCTGGACTTTGTCTGTTGTTTCGGACTTTGCACTAAGTGGTGATCCTCGTCTTCCGGTTGCTGATCTGCCCGTGCTTGTTTCCTCTCTCTGAAACGTAACATAACCTGTCTATCTAGCACAGGGGTTCTCAATCTAGGGGTCTGGCATTAAAAAAAAATGCAGGATGGTCAAAGCTCAGGATTACAGAAATTTCATAACATCCATTTGCAGTTGTTAGCACAAAGCAGAAGCTACCCAGAACTCCAGCTCAGGTTTTCAGAGTTCTCCCCATGTTACACAATCATTGTTAATGTCATTTATGCATGGTCGTTACTTGCCAATGAGACCTAAACATTTTTTTTTGCAAATTCACAATAAATATGAACATGTCTAAAATAAAATGTATTAGAAACTACCAGAAGTAAATCAAACCAGAATTTCAAATGAAAATTGAAAAATTAAAACATCAACACCTTAACAACACAGTTACAGAGCTTTAACATGGTCATGTGTTCAGTTGTGCTGTAATATGCTGTAAAAATGTTGTTGGATGTTGGCTATTCGAAGTTCACTGAATCGTCTAACGCAGGGGTGTCCAATCTTATCAGCAAAGTTCCGGTGTGGGTGCAGGTTTTCATTCCAACCAAGCAAGAGCCACAACTGATTCCACCTGTTTAATCAGTTGATCTTGACTTTCAATAGACTCAGCTGTGTGGCTTCTGCTCGGTTGGAATAAAAATCTGCACCCACACCGTCCCTATCCGGATCTAATCTGTTCTAAACTGTTCTAACCGGTTTAACCGGTTCCTTACCCACAACCCTTGATTTTACCTTTGATTTTAATAAAAAGTCACTTGACAGATATGTCAAATTAAATCAACTGAACAGAAATGAGAAGATTAGAAATAGAATTTGTATAAAAAGAATAATGTTATGCAATTCTCACCTGTTTTTCAGTTCTTTCTGCTTTAGCTGCAACAGTATCATGGTCTTTGTGCTCATCCACTGTACACAAGTAACAAATGAAGCTTTGGTCAGTACGACAGAAGATCTCGATCGGTTTGTCGTGCTGAGAGCAGATCTTCTCCTGGAGCTCTGCACAGACTTCAACTAACTTGTGCTTCTTAAAGGCAGGTGCCTGATAGTGAGGTTTAATATGATCTTCACAATAGGAGGCCTGACACACCAGACAGGAATTAATAGCTTTACGTTTTCTCCCAATGCAGGAATCACACTCCACATCTCCAGGTCCAGCGTAACAGTGAGCAGGAGAAGCAGCTTGGAGTTCAGTCTTATTTTGTTTCTCCACCATTTCAGCCAGCATGTTGTTCCTGCGTAGAACAGGCCTTGAAGTGAAAGTCTCTCTACACCTGGGGCAGCTGTAGATGCCCTTCAGATCCTCCTGATCCCAGAAGTCATTAATACACACCTTACAGAAATTGTGTCCACAGGGAATAGCTACTGGATCTTTCAGTTGATCTAGACACCATGGACAGAGGAACCGATCTTGATCTTTTGAAAAACCAGCCTCGGCCATTTTCCTACACTCACACAATGAGACAAACAGAGAGAGAGAGAGAGAAAGGGTGGGGGAGGGAAGCAGGTGTAGGCAGGTACATTGAGTGTGCTAAGTTTCGTTTTCTTGGAAAAGAGCCTTCTGTTTCTGTTCTGGGTTTCTGGGTGTGGCTTTAAAGAAACAAAGTAACATACAAATGTACAAAAGACCAAAGCAACTTTATAAGGAAGTCAGAATTGTGAAGCAGTATATCAGAATTTTGAAGGCTCTTAGGTCATAAAACTGGTTTCTCCTTTAAGAAAAATAAGAAATTAACTTGTGGCATATATAGAGTCTAAGGGTCATCAGCTTAGCCAGACTAAATCCTACTCGTGAAATAATATTTGTTTTTGTTTTTGTTGCTTTTCCATTTTTGTTCTGATCTACTCTCCATCCCAATCCTGCTTTTTGCTTCATTCTCCTCACATCTCCCTTTTTTTTTTTTTACCTGTCATTTATTTAATTATTTAATAATTTAAATATGATTATTAAATTATTATGATCCGACCCTACATCACCAAACAGGCTACATAGATTCTAGTCCAGGCTCTTGTTATCTCTAAACTGGACTACTGCAACTCACTGCTTTCAGGCCTCCCAGCCAGCTCCATCAAACCCCTTCAGATGATTCAGAATGCTGCAGAGTGCCTCATCTTCAACCAGTCCAAGAGAACCCATGTCACACCCCTCTTCATCTCCCTCCACTGGCTTCCTGTAGCTGCCCGCATCAAGTTCAAGGCCTTGATGCTCACCTAAAAGACCTTGTCAGGAACAGCACGCTCCTACCTCAACTCTCTCCTGAAAGCCTACGTTCCCTCTCGCAATCTGTGATCGATTAGCGACCGACGTTTAGCAGTTCCAACTCAGCGTGGCGCAAGGTCCCTTTCCAAAACCATCACACTAACTGTTCCTCAGTGGTGGAACGCACTTCCAATATCAATCCGGACCGCAGAATCTCTCACCGTCTTCAAAAAACAACTAAAGACCCACCTCTTCAATGAACACCTAACAAACTCATAATAAAAATAAATAATAATAAAAAAAAAATTGCACTTACACCTCTACTTTGCACTTTGCTTCTTCTGGAATTCAATTAATAGATCTCGTATGGTAGCACTTATTGTATTGTTCTCTGCTTGATATCGCTTTGCTTGTATCTTTCTCATTTGTAAGTCGCTTTGGATAAAAGCGTCTGCTAAGTGAATAAATGTAAAATGTAAATGTATTATGTAATCCATCAGGTCCAGCTTGTGGGAAATCACTGAGCACACATTTCTTACTCGCAGTTTGTATCTTTTTCTTCCTAGCTCGCTAATTTGTTCTCTGTCATTTCTTAGCATGTATCCACTATTATTGCCAAGCTTTATGAGTGGTCCATTGTTCAAACTGCAGACGTTAGAAAAATACAGAATATGCATGTACTGTTAAGGCCACCCGGATTAGAGAAGATGCAGCAAAGTTGAAGGACATGTGTGTGTTATTTGTTTTGAGAGTGTATAAAATAGGTTATCAAGATCGAGTCCAGCAGTCGCTTTGCGAACCGACTTGGCTCTTGTTACTGTGGTAGTAGAAGTCTAATCTCTTTTTGCCATCAAAAACCTCGAGATGCAGAAGTTTTAATTTTTTGCTGAAGAAGATTCCAAGACAGAATACATCAGGTATAAATACCTAACAAATTAATAAATCACTACTATATTGAAGTCTTTTGGCATTTTTGGTCAATCATCTGACATCCAACCTAATTTCAGTACAGTGGAAGCCAAATAAGGATCCACATTGTGCTCAAGCCTTTAAAACAGTGGGGTGTAGTAACAATGGTAAAAAAAACCCAAAAACAAAAACAAAAAAACACTTTATTATTGTACTTAAATACTTTGAAGGAGTATTTATACTTTACTAAGGTAAATATTTGTGTTATCTTTAACGTTTAACTCACTATTTTAACCACTTTTTACCTCAGAGAAAACTCCAAGTGCACTTTGAGTGGTCAGAGGTTTTAATCAGTGAGTTGTCAGAGTTTTAGTCATAGAGTGAAATAACTGTAATGCTATTTAAATATATTGTTTAGATAAAATTAGAAACTTTGACAGTTAATTTTAAGCTTATTTCCCAACGATATAGGTATCTTGTCAGCTTAGCTTGCGTCAGCTAGCTTCCTAGTGTTAGCCACCGCTGAGATTGCATTACACTGATGAACTGTGCTAAAACAATGCTAACAGTGTAGTCTCCAACTTCCATTACCATCAGCAGAAAACACACACAAAAACCCCAACAAAATTAAATAGATGTTTGGCATTGGTATGGACCAAATGATTTCTACACTTTTTTATCTGCCAAAGTTGGACTTAATATGATCCAGGCCAAATTACTGTAATAGCACAGGTGTTTATAAGGTTACAGTATGAAAAAAAAACAGTCTCCATCTTAATACAGACAAAATGAATTTTCATGGAAAATAAAATCATACTACATTTGTCCTTATTGTTAGTAGTTTTATTGCTGCAACACTACATTACAATTTGGCACCAAGAAGATGCTGTTTTCAGACTGTGTTCACAGTCATGTTCACATAGACAATAATAAAAGACAATCAAGTGATATAATTTTTTTCTTTAGGACAGCAGAAAAGTTGACAGGAACAGGAAAAAAGCTAGCAGTATATACACAGTGGAAGTTTTTTAAGTCATATTTTGTCTGCTCTACCGTTTGGAACATATTATTCACTATATCTGTGCATAATAAGATGAAAAGCCTGCCTGGAGGTAGAGAAAGAGTAAATCTGAAACATAATAAAACGTCTAATCTAACTTGTTTTTGTATTGTACTACACACTGACCTAGTTATTTTGGTCCTAAATATAAAGGTTATATATAAATATTTGGGCCTTTATTACATTGAGAACTAAAAAAGACGATTACATTTATGATCCCACCCCCACCAAATTGTTTGGTCCGGCCCAATGTTCAGGATGTGCCTATGGCCTTGACACACAGTATAGTGTGTTTCTACCAGCAGCAAAACAGAAAGATTCAACAGTCTGAGAAAGTTTTATTGTGTCTGAAGACAATCTTTGCCAAAGCCAAAACAGAATTGTTTTGAGACGTTGTAGATTTTTCATATCAGTAAAATAAATCTCCTAAAAGGAGTCTGTTTAATAACGTTCCTCTTTTTCTACAAACATCCTACATTCTGCAATAAAAGATTATTTATGTAACTTTTGTGTGTATAGAAAATTTCTGCACACAACAGTGCCACCGCAGGTTAGGAAGACATCAAAATTTGAATTTTTTGAATTCTGAACTCGGTTACTAACATTTTATTTTAGATAATGTAACCTCATAGGTAAATTATAATCCCATATCCAGAACCCAGCGTATAGAGGCTGAGTGAATGTGGTGTGGACTCTGTGGAGGAGCCTCATCCTGACAGAGACGCTGTAGAAGGACAGAGTTCCTGCACTGTGATCCACATACACTCCTATTCTGGAGGACACGGGACCTTGGAGCACCTTCTTAATACTGTTGTGCCGGAAATAGACAAAGGAAGAAGAACAACACAGACTCCAGGACTGACTGTTGTATCCAAACAAGCACTCATTACCCCCTCCTTTTCTCCCAATCTCTTTATATGAGACTGATATTTCCACAACATTGCTCCACTCTACCTCCCAGTAACAGCGTCCACACACACTCTCCTTACACAACACCTGAGGCCAGTAGTCAAATCTCTCAGGATGATCAGAGCATCGCTGTTCTGTCCTACTGTGTGTCACCACTCTGTTCTCCTCAGACAGAATGAGGTAAGGATGTGCCGTGTTGGGATCCAAAGTCAGATAACAGAAATCTAAAACAATAAAATGTCCACAGGTTAGATATTAATCACCGGGTTTATAATAAGTGTATGTGAAACACCAGTGTGTGCTTCTGTCCTCCTAATGCTGCTCTATAGGAAATTGTTTTAAGTATTACACAACATCAGTCATCAGGCAAAAACTATCATATTAAGGTAATACAGTCATGCTTACACACTGTGTGTCTGTCTGTCTCTCTCTTTCTTTGTATGTGTGTGTGTGTGTGTGTGTGTGTGTGTGTGTGTGTGTGTGTGTGTGTGTGTGTGTGTTTTACACATACACTGCAGAAAATCTTTCCTGCTCTTTGGTTCTGAGGGTGAAATCATCTGAACTGTGGAGAAACAGAGACAAAATGCAGAAGGAAAAATCATGTGGAAACAGTTTAAATATGAAAATGAAAAATTAGTTTCTTGCTGGTTTCAGTGTTTCATCTCAGTGGCAAGTTTAAAGATTTGAATTGAAGGCATCAACTACGATTAGATTGTGGATTTGTGATTAAGTTCCTTTTTGTCTGGTGAATTTATCTCAGTGTAATTTACAAGGCTAATGATAATACTTTGTGGTTTTATGCAGTCTTCTTCCTGCTTACTTCTTATTTCTGTTATATGACTTTTATGCCTCTCTTTACGGATTTTGTTGAATTCCTCCTCACACATTTCCTCGACTTGTTGTTTCAGATCTGAGAGAGATTTCCTCACTCCATCAAATGAGAGATGTTGATTGACAGTGAAGCTGGGTGAGTCCTCAGATCCAGGAGAAACACAGAGAGACGGGAAACTCTACAGAGAGGAAACACATAATAGAGAAGGAGAAAAGTGTAGGAGAGGAACGAATGAATCTCAGACTGAATCAGACCAAAGACGCACTTGTGGTCTTAGACAGGAACATTTATTGGTGCTGTAATGAGCTTTTAGGAGGAAACCTTGTGAGGAACAGCACAAACGGTAGATCAGACAGTGAGTGTTACCTGGAGGAAGTGGATGTGATCGAGTGTGTGTGAAAGCTGCTCCAGCTCGGTGACTCTCCTCTTAAGATCAGCAATCTCCTGCTCCAGTTGCTTCAGGAGTCGTTCAGCTCGACTCAGTTCAGCTTTCTCCTGAGCTCTGATCAGCTCCTTCACCTCCGAACGCTTTTTCTCCATGGAGCTGATCAGCTCAGTAAAGATCTTCTCACTCTCATCTACTGCTGCCTGTGAACGCAACTGTTAGGACAAACACACAAAATGGATCATTATTTAAATATCAACTCTTTCTCTTACTGAGACCCTATACTGTCCATAGTGTGTGTGTGTGTGTGTGTGTGTGTGTGTGTGTGTGTGTGTGTGTGTGTGTGTTTACTCCTCACCTTAATAGTGTCCACAGTTTGTTTCAGCTTCTGCACCTTCTCCTGCTTCTCCTGGATCCTCTGCTGGGATTTCATCTGCTCCTCCTGTAGCTCATTCTGAGACCAAATAAAATACATTTCATTATTTCTACATCAGGAGCTCAATGTGGCAAAATTAACTGCAGCTAAAGAGTTAATGCTCACTCCCGTTCTATAGAAACAGATTTGTACATTTTTAAATTAGAAAAAATTATTTGTCATGCTGTACGTGCAAATAGACAACTGCTTGAAGCCGTGGGCTGCGTCCCAAACCGCGTACTTAACTGCTGTATAGCAGCCGAGATACATGTATTTCACCTACAATATGCATGTGTTTCGCCTACTGTGTTGTAGGTGACTACATGATTTGGGACACAGCCATGCTCTCTTGTTTGCCGTCAAACGGTTGAGCACTGCCGTGTGTGTACATGTCCTGTCGCAAAATGCAGTGAAAACTCTCACACAACATTAATAGTGTGATTAAGGTGTTTACATGTCTGTAATACACGTCGATAATGCGACTAATACAGGAATACTCCACATGTCTTAATTCGATTTGCGTTTACTTCGAGTATGACCTTAATCATTAAAAATGGCTGTTTACATGGTAGTTTCTTAATCAGAGTATTGTCTTAATCGGGTTAATGTTGGATTATCGTTGTCCATGTAAACGCACTGAATATTGTTTATGTTACAGAAACATTAAGATATAGTTCAGCAGTATTACCTGAACCTAAAGATGATGCTGAAATGAATAAACTCACATTCATAAAGATCTTTATCTGTAGACCATTAAATGGAGTTTGTGAGAAAGTCCATGCTAGAAACAAAGCTCATCCTATTTCCTCTGTCTAATTAGCTTCCTATAAATCCCCACCTCTTTCTCTACTAGTGATGAAGTTTTTCTCATGTACCAACCATGCCAAATTAACACTTATGTTAAAAGTATACATTTTCCAACTTGAAAATCAATGCATTAGAGGAAGAATTTTCTGCATACAGCACTGTATAAAAAAAACCTCCTACTGCTTCTCATAGCTATGCACATCTGATCAGGCAATGGTGTCCTCAAAACATGTGTCACGTATTTTACGTAAAGAATGTTATGACGGATGCAAGTGCAGTTAAAGATTTTTATTAGAGAGAGGCAGGCAGACAAATCCAAATCGGTAATCAAAAGCGTGGTCCAAAAACAGGCAGAAGGTCAGGCGATCGGCAAACGGGCATAAACTAGGCAAGGCAAAACACAAAACAAGAAACTAGATGCAAGATCAAAAACCATGAAATGAAAAACCATGAAATGAAAGCAAAGTACAAAGAGACATGAGGGGTTTAAATGACAAACGTAATCGGGGTGAAACACAAGACAGCTGAAAACAATGATGCCACACACACGGGAAACAACCAATGACAGTACAGGGGCGGAGACAGGACATAAACCATAACAAAAGCACATGTCCAAAGTTAACAAAGTCAATGTCATTGAAGGCCCAACAGCGTGCATTCGTAAGAGCTTGCTCATTGGGCTCACGCTTCGAGCTCTCACAACAAGCTCGGGCTTCAGGTTTCCGAGCACGCTCAATACTGCAACTCTAGCTCGAGGGGAAATCGTGACAACATGGCAGCTTTGGTATATTCATCTGCTTGCTCACTCCAGTATCATCATTACCAATATAGAAGAATCCTCCTCAATTCTTCTACAAGTAAACACCTTTAAAACAGAGTGATTTTTGCGCTCCCTTTACATCTTAAAAGAGGAACACTAGCCCCTTTTCAGTGCATATCAGCAAGATAACACTGCCACACTGAGACACAGATGCAGATATTCTCTCACCAGCTGAAACATGTTTGGTTGGTTAAATTAAATAGAAAAAGTCATGTGTAGTTACTCATATGTAGTTACTCCAGCTCAGATTTGGTTGAAGATTTGGGTACAGGAGCCACACCTGGTTCCACCTGTATAATCAGTCGAGCTTGGCTTTCAGTAGACTCACGTGTGGCTCCTGCTTAAGTCCCCCAGGCATATACAGATATCACCTTATCTAATTATTGGATGTAATATTATTGTATGCAACAAGGGTCTCCACGTTGAAGGCATTGTTCACAGACCTGTTGGCTTTGTAGGCAAACTGCAGAGGGTCGAGCAGTCCACTTGTGGCTTTCTGTCTTTTTCAAGTGCTTCAAGTAATATAAACTAAATAGAAATATACCTAAATTAAAATGTATTAGAAATTAACAGAACGAAACCTAAACCATTTCAAATGTTTTCAAATGCTTCAGAGAGTAGTAAGAGCAGCACAGAAGATCATTGGCTGCCCTCTCTCCTCCCTGATGGATATTTACACCTTCCCGAAAGCTATTACTATTATAAACAAATACATGTAAATACATGAGTTCACGGCATATGTATATAGTGTCTCAAAACTGTGCATTTCATAGAACCTCCCCCATCCACCCCAATATCTTGTATATCTTGTACATCTTGTTTATTTATCTTGTTTATTTATCTTGTTTATTTATCTATTTATCTATCTGTTTATTCTTCTTGTTTATTGAATGTACATGTTTGCACGGAACAAAAAGGAATGGCTCTTAATTTCATTGTACATATGTATAGTGACAATAAAAGGCATTCATTCATTCATTCATTCAAATGAAAACACCGTTTTAACACTGTTATAGCACTTCTCCATAGTCATGTGTGTTTACTGTAAATTTCTATATGAATAATGTTGGGTTTTGGCTGTTTAAAACACACTGAAAGGTCTGACCTGTTTAATACTTGCTTACCAGTGACCATTTAATTTGTAATAAAAAATCACTCTGCAGCGAAGGACAGTCACATAAAATTTATAAAATCAGCTCAACAGAAATTAGATTAGAAAAACAATTTGTATAAGTTTACTTGGAAAAGGATAATCAAATCAACTTCTCACCTGTTTTTCAGTTCTTTCTGCTTTAGCAGCCACCATATCATGACCTTTGTGTTCGTCCATCGTACACAAATAACAAAGGAGGCTTTGGTCAGTACGACAGTAGATCTCGGTTTGTTGTGCTGACAGCAGATCTTCTCTTGGAGCTCTGCACAGGCTTCGACTAGGTTTAAGATGATCTTCACAATAGGAGGCCTGAAACACCAGACAGGAATTACTGGCTTTGGGTTTTCCGGTGCAGGAATCACACTACACATCTCCAGGTCCAGCGTAACAGTGAGCAGGAGAAGCAGTTTGTTCATTCTTCTGTTTATCAACCACTTTAGCCAGCATGTTGTTCTGTAGAACAGTCCTCGAAGTGAAAGTCTATCTACACTGGGGACAGCTGAAAACCCTCCTCTGATCTTTCTCAACCCATTCACAATTAATGCACACCTTAAAAAAGCTGGCTATACCCACAGGGAGAACAGAGAGAGGGAGGGAGAGAGAGACAGAGAGAAACTGAGTTCCTGGGTTTCGTTTTCTCTGAAATGAGCTAATTTGTGTTAGTATGTGTGACTTTAAAGAGAGAGGGAGGCCAGAAGTTCAGGCTTTAAAGAAAAGGTGTAAATGTGGTTTAAAGATCCAGATGAATTGAATTCTGATTTGATCACGTTACATATTTGATTGTGTTTTTACATAATCACTGGAATGTTTATGAACAAAAGGTACATCACTGTTATGAATCAATGAACAAAAAATGACACATTTTGCTTTTGTAACATAAATGTATCTGACTCAATTGTAGTAACAAAAGTCAATTTTCAAAGGACAAAAACAACTTTATAAGGAAGTCAGAATTGTAAAGCAGTTCCACCGGGAAACAAATGATAAATATAAACAAGTGGAGAAAAAAGACAAACAGCTTGATGGCCAGATCAGTCTTTTGAAAGCATTGAGACTCTCAGGTCATGAATAATAACCTGAAAAATAATAAGAAGAAAATAACTTGAGGCATAAAAATTGACTTAAGGTCGCCAATATAGTGAGATTAAACCTGACAGGTGAATAAATATTTGTGAAAGTGAGTAGCTTTACTGGTTTTGGCTCCCAGGACAGCAGCAGCATCAGTTCTTTGTAGTGGTGTTCAGTTTCTGTTTTGGTTAAGTCTCCATCCTGGTCCTGTCTTTTCCTTCATTCTCCTCACATCTCCATTGTTACTACTGATTTAATAAAAAAAACAAACAAACAAACAAACAAAAAAAAAAACCTACATTTGGAATGCATCAGGTAAAGACCCATCAAATTAACAAATGAAATAAACGACAGTGGGAAACATTACTCTTATTACAGTAACTCCTTCAACAGTCTAATTAAAAAAATATTTTAATGACATAGCACCATGTGGCAATGGGGGTGTGGTCATGTGTCAGCTGTGGATGAAGAGCCTTCTTCCCCAAGAAACACACCCCAACTGAAAGAAATGATGACATTGAAATGAGAGAACTTCTTAGTGTCAAGTTGGCCTGGACACTGGACTGAGGGCATGATGCACACCCTGTCCTTTTTACAGGCCAAAACTTTGAATATCTGAAAACAGCAGTTGGTGCTGTTCTTCTCCAGGTTTCATTTCAGCATCTCCTGTAGGCATATCTTCAAGAATGTTAAAGCTGACTCTCTTTCCCATACTTATCTAGAGAGCATGTTCGGTCATACTTTGTAGGTACATTTACTTGGGATAATTGACCAAGAAGTAGCACAAATCCTGAGCCACCATGCACCTAAGACATGCCCTGCCGGAAGAACTTATGTGCCACCTGGTCTGAAGGAAAAACTCATCACATAGACACATATGTCCCCAGCTACCAGCCACCCAGGCATTCACAAGTCTCCCCAGGATGGCCTAGGATGATGACTGACATCAATAGATTTATCTTCTCATGTTCCTCTTGTGCCTAAGCCAAAGTCCAATGCACCCTTCCTGCTGGTAAGCTGGACCATGCCACAATGCCCATGGTCCTCCCACCTTCCCACTTCACAAGGGAATATTGTCATTCTTGTCATTATTGAAAGTGTGTTGATTTGGATGTATACTTTGGATCACTGTCATGCTGAAAGGTGACAGTTCTTCTTCGGTTTTCTAGCAGACACCTGAAGGGTTTGCACTAAAATTGACTGGAATTTGTAGCTATTCTTAATTCCCTCCACCTTGATAAAATCTCCAGGTCTGGCTAAAGAAAATCAGCCTTAAAGCACGATGCTACCACCACCACGTTTCGCTATGGGTATGATGTTCTTTTGGTGATGTGCTTTATTTACACATTTTGCCACATGGTTTGGGGTGATCTAACTGGGCTTGGATGTTTCTTGTGAGGAATGGCTTCTGTCTAGCCACCCTACCTCATGGTATAAGAATATAATAACACCCTACCCCATGGCATAATAACGTGAAGAATATGGAGATTGTTCACATGCAGAGAGTAATCAGTACTTGTCAGATATTCCTACAGCCCCTTGCTGTAGGTCTCTTGGCAGCCTCCCTTGTAAGTTTTTGTCTTTTATATATTTTGGAGGCACACCTTGTTCTTGGTGATGTCACTGTGGTGCTCCATTTTCTATATTTGTTGATGTTGGTCTTCACAGTGTTCCAGGGTACATCTAATGTTTTGGAAATTCTCATATACCCCTCTCCTGATCGATACCTTTCAACACGTGAGATACCATGCATGCTTTGTAAGCTCTGTGGACCATGGCTTCAGCAGTTGGAGAAAACCAAGAAGATGTGAAGAAAATCGTACAGAAATCGCACTGAAAACATTTGAGTTTGAGATAAAAAGATGGAAATGAGAAGAGAGTTTAGAATTTCAGCTTTTATTTTCTGGTATTTACATCTAGATGTGGTAAACAACATAATATGTAGAACCTTTTGTGTCAGACCACCCAATATTCAAGCAAAAATCAATATTTACTCAAGCATGTGACCGAGAGGTGTTTCAAGTTACCCAGGTGTATCCTGTTAGATTGATTGTTTAAACAACAAATAGCTCTGAACATCTACTCTTGGTTTTAGCCGTCAGATTCACCTGTGAAGACTGCATTTGTTGTTAAAAAGGATATGCCAACATGAAGATCAAAGAGCCGTCTATGGTGAAATGCAAGCCATTTTGAAGCAGAGAAAAGAGGAAAAATCAATCAGAGGCATTGCACAAATATTGGGCATAGTCTCAGATCCATTGCCATGTATTCTCCAACCTCATCAGGCATTATAGGAGAAGTAGCACAAAGTACTGACTAAAAGTCTCTGTCATGTCACAGTAAACCAGCAACTACAGTTCCCAGAATACAACACAAACTACAAATATGGCCGACGAGGACTACACTTCCCATGCGCACACCATCTCCTGAGTTCTAATCAGAGACACCTGCAGCAAATTACACACACACACACACACACACACACACACACACACACACACAGTTCTTTGACTACGATTTCTGCCTGCCCCTTGTATTTTTGTTATTCTTACCTGCACTTGCTTCCGCCTCAGTTACCGTATCGTGACAGCCTGCCAAATATTGTTGCACACATATATTTAACAAAGATTTTTTTTTATAAACTTGTGTTTTGTTTGCAATTGTTTGATATTTAAGAGAGCAGAGTATTTATTTTTTTTTGCATTTTGTTTAACAAAAGATCAAAAGGTTAAACAATTTTTCACAGCCTTCTTTGCTCATATTTACCAAGGGTGCCAATATTAGTGGAGGGCACTGTAGTATAATATAATATAATTATTATAAAATATATTTTTTTGCAGATAGATGAGGAAGTGTTCTGAATACTTTTATAGTGCAGTGTATGTTAAATGGAATCTTGACCAGAATTTTTTAAAAAAAGATATAAAATATAAAATGGCTTTTATACACATTATGATCTGTTTCCACCAGCAGCAGCACAGAAAAATGCAGAACTTTGAGTAATTTTTATTATTTCTGAAGAAACAAAAAGTTTTCATATCAGTATAATAAACCAGCAAATACTACATACAATTAAATACTCTGTTTCATAACATTGCTTTTTCCTAGAAACGTCCTACATCCGGCAGATTATTTATGCAATTTATTAATCTATAAATGAGATCCACATAGATACATAATAATAATAATAATAATAATAATAATAATAATAATAATAATAATAATAATTACAGTTTCTGCACCAAAATCTTCCCATTGTAGCAATTAATACTAAACACTTTTGCTAACATTTTATATTCGATCACATAACCTCAAAGGTGAGTCATAACTCCATTTACAGAACCCAGCGTATAGAGGCTGAGTGAATGTGGTGTGGACGCTGTGGAGGAGCTTCATCGTGTCAGAGACGCTGTAGAAGGACAGAGTTCCTGCACTGTGATCCACAAACACTCCTATTCTGGAGGACACTGGACCTTGGAGCACAGTCGCAATGTTGTTGTGCCGGAAAGAGACAGAGGAAGAAGAACATCGCAGACTCCAGGACTGACTGTTGAATCCAAACAAACACTTATTACCCCGCCCTTTCCTGATGATCTCTTTGTATGAGACCGATATGTACACAACACCGCTCCACTCCACCTCCCAGTATCGGCGTCCACACACACTCTCCTTACACAACACCTGAGGCCAGTAGTCAAATCTCTCTGGATGATCAGAATATCGCTGATTTGTCCCACTACGTGTCACCGCTCTGTTCTTCTCAGACAGACTTAGTCGATATTGTACTGTGTTGGGATCCAGAGTCAGATAACAGAAATCTAAAACAATAAAATGTCCACAGGTTAGATATTAATACGTGTGTGAGACACCTGTCTGTTTCTCCTCCTAATGCTGCTCTATATGAAATATTTTAAATATTATGGAACAGCAATCATTAAGTATAAATATGTCAGATACACAATACACACTGTGTGTGTGTGTGTGTGTGTGTGTGTGTGTGTGTGTGTGTGTGTGTTCAACCTACACTGCAGAAAATCTTCTCTGCTCTTCAGTTCTGAGGGTGAAATATTCTGAACTGCTGCAGTTGTGGAGACACAGAGACAAAATGAAGATTGGAAAATGGAGAAGAAACAGTTTAAAGCATGAAAATGAAACAATTGATTCCTCGCTTGTTTCAGACAGACACCTCAACAATGTCTCCATCCCAGTGGGGGGGGGGGGGGGGGGGGGGGGGGCATGGAAATTTGGCGATATCTATTTGTAACGTGTCACTCGATGAAGCAGGGTGCACATACTTAATGTCAACATGCTGTTTATTCAGGGCAAACCAGTAAACATAATAATTGCATGGGGCATGTCACAAGCAGACAGGATTATTTCGTAAATATCCTATAATAGTTATCAGAAAAACACAGGCAGATATCAAAACCAGGAGGTCAGACAAGATATACAAGAAACATGAAACTGGGAAATACGGCTTGGAAACATACATACTGTATATATGGACAAGACTTGCAAATAAAGTAATAGAAAGAATAGAAACACAAGGGCTTAAACAGACAAAACAATCAGAAACTAAACAGGTAACAGCTGGGCAATAGGGATTAACATCAATTACAAGAAGGGGTGAAGACAAGACAGAAATCAAAATAAATGCACACGGCAGTGAAAATAAAACATTAACAGCCCTGGGGATTTGGACACACACACACACACACACACACACACACACACACACACACACACACACACACACACAAAGAGGGAGAATACATGACACTCACGGGCGATTGCTTTAATACTACATGTTAATCCCAGCATCCCCTAAAATCTCATTAAAATGCAGAAATGAACTGTTTACCAAAGTGTTTAAATTATTCATCATGTCTAGTGAAAATCAAGATTTTAGTGAATCAAATGATCAAATATCTCTCTGCAGTTTCATGCTGTTCATTCATTTGATGCAAAAGCCCAATGAAACCTGGCTTCTATGGCAGATTCAAGCACACTGTGTTTCAGTGGGAGCAAAGATGAACACTCATTGGACAACAGGCTTTTAATTTTAAAACTATCTGAGCGCGAATGAAAGTGTGGGGGAGTGAGCTTTGTGCCGTTTGTGCTTCCTTGCCTGAATCTTATAATCAACTGCCACTTAAATGGTCATGAAAGTGACTGACACCTAAAACGTATGGGCTTGGAACCTACAGTAGTGGTGCCATTTGTACAAAAAATTGTAAATAAACTGCAAGTATGAAATCCTATTTGACATTGTAATGCTGCAGCACACAAAGACATTCTATAAATAGTTGTGTGCTTCCAAGTTTGTGGCAACAATTTGGAGAAGAACCACATATGGGTGTGATGGTCGGGTGTAAACATACTTTTGGCCATATAGAGTACATCCATTATAAATTACCTTGGGAGCAGCTGGTTAAAAGTAGTTGTAAAAATGACTACGAACAGAATGTAAAACTACATTTTCCTTTCTCCACAGCTGGATATTTTTTTTAAAGAATTGTGAAGGATGTGGGAATGAACACAGCAACATGCCAGAAAAATATTGCTGGTAAAATCAAGAAAAACAGGCAAGAAACAGCACAAGGATTGATTCAGAAATCAGTGAGAATTACTCTACAAAACTTAGTGCAGAAGGAGAGGACTGTCTTATTTTCTGATGAATCTGAATGCAACATGGATGGATCTGATGATAGTGTTGGTGTGGAGAAAGCCAGGAAGAGAATTTGAACCAAACTGCACTATAAGGGTAATATAAAGCATGGCGATGACTGTTACAAGCTCATACAGTGGTGTTGCTGAGCTTGTGTTCATTGATGGAATCAGGAACTCAGACGTGTGCAACGACATTGTGGATTTAAACGTGCTGAAATCAGCAAAGAAATGGTCCAAGTGACAGAAGTGGTTTTTTCAGCAGGATAATAATCTAAAGCATACCAGCTACCTTTTGAAAGAATACTTCCCAAACGTATAGTGAACAAAACCCTACAGATCATCTATGGGATGCAGTGGAGAGGAAATGAGCAGATTGTCGATACTCTAATGAAGATGAACTGATTGTTTTGTTGGTTGAAACCTGGAGGAAACTTCCACCACAACTGTTACAGAAACCGGTTTATCTCCAGACGTTATCATGAAGTTGTCAACCAATGGCAAACCAAATCCTAACACATCTATTGAGTGTCCAAATACTTTTTTATGTCTAATTTTGATCACTATATCTATTTTTTTTCTCTCCACATTTTTAAGCAGAACAATCTATTTTTTGAGAAAGGTTTTGCTTTGAAAAGTGTGATAGTGGTATCTTAATTTAAAATAAATGGCACTTGGATTGACATGTTTTCTAATGCAGTGAAATTCATGCATTTCTAAGTGTGGATTAAGTGTAGAAATACGTTTTGGGGTTACTGTATATGAGACTAGTTGGTCGATTTGTGATTACGTTCTGTTAGCTTGATGTAATTTTGTAAGTTTACAAGCCTTATGCTAATCCCTTGTAATTTTACGAGGTCAATACTTGCTTCTTATTCGGGTAATGTGCATTTTATGGGTCTTTACTGTGATACAGAACAAATGTTTGCTTGTTTACCTTGTGGACAGATTTTGTTGAATTCCTCCTTACACATTTCCTCGACTAGTTTTTTCAGATCTGAGAGAGATTTCCTCACTCCATCAAATGAGAGATGTTGATTGACAGTGAAGCTGGGCGAGTTCTCAGATCCAGGAGAAACACACAGAGATGGGAAACTCTACAGAGAGGAAACACATAATAGAGAAGGAGAAAAGTGCAGGAGAGGAACGAATGAATCTCAGACTGAATCAGACCAAACACACACTTGTGATCTCAGACAGGAACATTTATTGTTGCTGTAATGAGCTTTTAGGAGGAAACTTTGTGAGGAACAGCGCCGTCTGTAGATCAGACAGGGAGTGTTACCTGGAGGAAGTGGATGTGATCGTATGTGTGTGAAAGCTGCTCCAGCTCAGTGACTCTCCTCTTAAGATCAGCAATCTCCTGCTCCAGTTGCTTCAGGAGTCGTTCAGCTCGACTCAGTTCAGCATTCTCCTGAGCTCTGATCAACTCCTTCACCTCCGAGCGCTTTTTCTCCATGGAGCTGATCAGCTCAGTAAAGATCTTCTCACTCTCATCTACTGCTGTCTGTGAACGAAACTGTAGAGACACACACAAGATTAAGGTCCATTTAAAGATCAACTCTTTGTTTTACTTTCTACCATGTGTTGTGTGTGTGTGTGTGTGTGTGTGTGTGTGTGTGTGTGTGTGTGTGTGTGTTCACTCCTTACCTTAATAGTGTCCACAGTCTGTTTCAGCTTCTGCACCTTCTCCTGCTTCTCCTGGATCCTCTGCTGGGATTTCATCTGCTCCTCCTTTAGCTCATTCTGAGACCAAATAAAATACATTTCATTATTTCTGCATCAGGAGCTCAGTGTGTCAATAATAACTGCAGCTAAAGAGTTAAACTTCCTATAAATCCCCATCGCTCTCTTTCTGCACTAGTGTTGAAGTTTCCACATCATGGGGCTTTGTGTAGACTTGCAAAATGAAAACACTTCAGTTCATACTATACATGTTCTTACTTGAAAATCAATGCATCCAATATAGAGTTTTCCAGCCATCAGCACTTGCCAATTTGATATCCTTACACGGCACTGTGTAAACAACTACAACTTTTCAAAGCTGTGTACACTCAATTGGCCAATGTTGCTCTCAAAATGCACCAGCTTTAGTGAAATAGTCCCCTTTTCTAATTACAGTATCGAAGTTTAGAAGAATGTTTATTAATATTTAAATATGTAAACAAGTGTTTTTTACCTTCTTTACCGTAACATGGTAAAAAATGAACACTAGACTTCTATCAGTATGTATTACAAAGATAATGTCACCGCACCAATGGTGTCGATGTAGATGTCGTCACCACCAAGTCTAGTTCTTCTTGTTACTAATTTGCATGTCGAAAATACCCTCACTATATTCTTCAAACAGGAAGGAAGCTAATAAAGACAAGCTATTTCAGACATTTGACCAGTGATAGTGAGCTTGTTGGGATTAATTCCAAAATCTTGAATCAGTTCATCTGTTGATTGCTGTGATCATCCAATTTAAATCCTAAAAACATTCAATTACCTGGTTTTGAGATATCTTGTGAACAATTTCAAATTCAGCATGTGATTCCATTTCCCACCGACTACAAACATGGCTACCATGGACTCCAACTCATAGTTCACACGCTCAAGTTAAGTTAAATACTGATTGTACACAGTTAGATTCAATCACCACCACACTACATAAGCATGCTCACAACGCTGACATTTTGCGAAGTATCGTTCAGTTTTTGTTTCATGTTTCAGGTTTTGTTTCATGTTTGCTTAGTTTTGACACTAGTTTGTTTTCTCACTGCCTGATCTTCGATTTGTCCTCTGAATACCTGTTTGTACATCGCCTGACCCTTTGCATGTTCCTGGATTTTGCCACTGATACTGTGATTTGGATTTGTTTGTGATTGCCAGTCTCCATTTTTAATAAAAGCATTCAACGTAATTGTCTTCATCTCTGCCGCCTTATGACGGAAAAATGACAATGCCTGCAACACTCATTGGTGGAAGCAAAAAACACAGGGTGGTCAAGGCTTGGGGTCATAAAATTTGTGGCGTAAATTTGGGGTTGTTTGCCCAAAAAGTTAGTGCAAAGTGGAGGCTGCCCAGAACTCCAGCTCAATTTTTCAGAGTTCTCCCCATGTTTTACAGTTCCACAATTTATGCATGGTTGTTACTTGCAAATGAGAGGTAAACATGTTTTGCAAACTCATAGTATGTTGTGAGTTTTTATGTATGTAAATATGAACATGTCTTAAATTAAATGTATTAGAAACTACCAGAACTAAAAAACACAGAATTTCAAATGAAAATTTCAAATGAAAATAATATACTCAGAAACACATTAATAACACAGTTACAGAGATTTAACATGGTCATGTGTTCCTTTTTATGTGTAAAATGCTGTAAGAAGGTTGTTGGGTGTTGGCTGTTTGAAATGCACCGAATTGTCTGACCTGTTTAACATTTCCATAGCAACAACCCCTTGATTTTAATAAAACTTTACAGGGAGTAACAATCATATAACCTCATATAACATTCAACTGAATAGAAATTAGATTAGAACTAGAATTTGTATAAACTGACTCGAAAAAGAATAATGATGTCCAGTTCTCACCTGTTTTTCAGTTCTTTCTGCTTTAGTTGAAACTGTATCATGGCCTTTGTGTTTATCCATCGTACACAAGTAACAGATGAAGCTTTGGTCAGTACGACAAAGGATCTCCATCGGTTTGTCGTGCTGAGAGCAGATCTTCTCCTGGAGCTCTGCACAGGGTTCAACTAACTTGTGCTTCTTAAAGGCAGGAGACTGATAGTGAGGTTTAAGATGATCTTCACAATAGGAGGCCCGACACACCAGACAGTAACTGAGGGCTTTGCGCTTTCTCCCGATGCAGGAATCACACTCCACATCTACAGGTCCAGCGTAACGGTGAGCAGGAGAAGCAGCTTTCTTCAGTTTCTCCACCACTTCAGCCAGCATGTTGTTTCTTTGTAGAACAGGCCTTGGAGTGAAAGTCTCCTTACACTGGGGGCAGTTGTAGACGCCCTTCAGATCCTCCTTATCCCAGCAGCCATTAATACACACCTTACAGAAATTGTGGCCACAGGGAGTAGTCACTGGATCCTTCAGGAGATCCAGACACACTGGACAGCTGATCTGATCCTTTTCTTTTGAAAAACCAGCCTCTGCCATTTTCCTGTAGTCACACACTGAGAGAGAGAGAGAGCGAGAGAGAGAGAGCACGCGCGAGAGAGAGACAATAAGTTTCGTTTTCTTGGAAAAGGGATTTCTGGTTGTGGTTGTGTTTGTGGTGTAGTGTGAGTGTGGGAGTGGGTGTGGCTTTAAAGCGAGAGTTGATGCTAAATCCAACAGAATATTTGTGAATGTGAGAAGAACACAGTCATTACCATTGCTCATTTTTGCTCCCAGGTCACCGACAACATCATATATTGACTGTTTCTGTTTTGTTTCTGTTTTGATCTACTGTCCATCCTGGTCCTGCATTTCTCCTCACATCTCCCTTCTTTTCCCTCATTAATTTGATTATTTAAATATTCTACAATTGAATATATCATGTAAATACGTGGCAAATTAATAAACAGAAACAAATCTTAGACTCAGCAGAGAACATGAATCTTATTACAATCTGATTAATGACTTATTGGACAACATAATCCCAAAGTAAAAATGACTTAATACAATTAAAAATAAAAGATTTTGATAAAATAAACAAAAAGATCTTGAGCAAAAAGCTCTAGGAATAAATTACTACTTTACTGAGTTTTTTCTTTTTGGTTAAACATCTGACATCCATGCCCCCACTCTCAATTAGTACAGCTGTTCCTATAGGCATGGGATCTCATAGTTGAAAAATATCAGGAGAGGGTTACAAACAATTTCCAAGAAATTGGATATACCACAGAACACTGTAAAGACTCTAAAATAAAACAAGTGGAGAAACTATGGCATAACAGTGACACTACTAAGAACAAGACGTCCCTGTAAATATGACGAGAAGACCAGGAGAAAACTGGTCAGGGAGGTTGCCAAGAGGCCTATAGTGACATTAAAAGAATTGCAGAAATTTCTGGCAAGTACTGGTTGCTTCCTACATGTGACAACAATCTCCCAAATTCTTCATATCTCTGGGTTATGGGGTAGGGTGGCAAGACGGAAGCCTAGAAAAATCATCGTTTCCCAAAACTGTGTGGAATAATGTCTAATGATCTGCTGAGACCAAAGTTGAACTTTTTGGCCATAATACCAAAAGATGGACTGGGGCTTTAATCAGGGTGGAGGGAATAATGAATAGCTCCTAATACCAGTCAATTTTGGTGCAAAACCTTAAGGCTTCTCCAAAAACATTTAAGTTGAAGAGGAATTTCACCTTTCAGCATGACATCGACTCGAAACAAACCTCCAGATCAACAAATGAATAGCTTGACAAAAACAAGTTCAAGGTTTTGGAATGGCCCAGTCAGAGTCCACACCTAAATCCAATCAAATATACCACCTCGCTGGTGACCTCAAAGGCCCTTGCCACCTCATGAGAAATTTAGAGCTGAAGAGTGTGGAGTTTTGCTCTCAAGTCCACGGGTGCAAATCAATTTAATCCCTATTCATTTTTAAAGCTCACCTATCCTGAGAAATATACATAAGTATCGTATCATTAATAATGCACAGGTGAGAAACATTTCGCATTACCTGCTGGTCCCCCTGAACCTCTCAATCCGCAGCCGATGCTCAACCACATAGTGTGTCTTACAGTTTGTATATATGAATCGTACATACAGTATGTGGAATATATTAGTTTTGATAATTTTATAATCTTATATTTAAAAAAAACAACAACTAACAAACGCATGTTATTTTACCTACATCAAAGTTTTTGGGATCACCTTCCTGGTTGATGCTTCCCAAAAAAAACTACTGTTTTGAACCTGCTGTGACCTTGATCCTGTTTGGTTAAATTCTGATCCCATCAGTTCACCTGCTTGTTATGCTGATAATTCCATATAAATCCTACAAACATTCGACCACTCCTTTTTAAGATATATCGCTAGATGTCGCCTGGACGGTCACCTTTTTGACATGTTACCTGGATGTAAACCAGAAAATAAATGCCTTCACCACTTAGTAGCAGAGGAATAAAAATGGGTTTGGCACACAATATGGTGAGTTTCCACCAACAGCAGTACAACAAGACACAGGAGTTTGAGTAAGTTTTATTATTGAGTAAGTTTTCTATTGCCATAAAAATTGCCATTGTAACACAGAGAAAATTTATATCTGATACCCTAGCTTTAATTTTTCTAAAGACTTTTACTAACATTTCACTTTGAATCACATAACCTCACAGCTGAGTTATACCATATCCGGAACCCAGCATATAGAGGCTGAGTGAATGTGGTGTGGATTCTGTGGAGGAGCCTCATCGTGTCAGAGACGCTGTAGAAGGACAGAGTTCCTGCACTGTGATCCACATACACTCCAATTCTGGAGGACACTGGACCTTGGAGATCAGTCTTAATGTTGTTGTGCTGGAAACAGACAGAGGAAGAAGAACACCGCAGACTCCAGGACTGACTGTTGTATCCAAACAAACACTCATTAGCCCGTCCTTTCCTGCTGATCTCTTTATACGAGACTGATATGGACACATTACCGCTCCACTCCACCTCCCAGTAACAGCGTCCACACACACTCTCCTTACACAACACCTGAGTGTAAGAGTGAAATCTTGCTTGATGAGTAGAATATTGCTGTTCTTTCTCACTGTGTGTCACCGCTCTGTTCTTCTCAGACAGAATGAGTCGACGGTGTGCCGTGTTGGGATCCAGAGTCAGATAACAGAAATCTAAAACAATAACATATCCACAGGTTAGATGTTAATCACAGGATTTATAATAAGTATGTGTGAGACACCTGTCTGTGTTTCTATCCTCCTAATGCTGCTGTATAGGAAATATTTTAAATATTACTCATCAGGTAAAAATGGGTCAGATAAACAATACGTGTGTGTGTGTGTGTGTGTGTGTGTGTGTGTGTGTGAGTGTGTTTTGCACCTACACTGCACAAAATCTTCTTTGCTCTTTGATCCTGAGGGTGAAATCGTCTGAACTGCTATAGCTAGGAGACACAGAGACAAAATGGAGACAGAAAAAGATGTGAAAACAGTTTAAAGCATGAAAATGACAACATGTATCCCTTGTTGCTCTCAGACAGACATGTGACCATGGAGTTGGACTGGATTTGGAGCTTCAACCAAGATGTTGGCCAAAAAATGTAATAAACCTGTATAGCATTTGAATGCGCAAATCAGTGACACATCAAAAGCTTAAAACATGAGAACAAGCAAACACTTTCCCAGCTGAGGCTCTGATAAAATGCATGTTTATTTTCTCATGGACATTATGTAGGAATTAAGACCTTGGTTAGTGTGTCAATGTATATTTGGTACATGTGAAGTTCAGTAAGATAAGTTTGTGGATTGACAGGATGATTAAGTTCCTTTGACCTTAATTTTCAAGATTACTTCTCATTCACTGTCAGGGAACTACAATACCCCTGCACAGCACACCCCACATCACACACCAGAGAAGATCAAGCTCACGGAAGATAATGAGGACTTGTATATAAGTCCTGTGTTGTGTAGCACCCTTTGATGTGCTTTTGCCGTTGTTGCTGTTGTTTTGCGTGTCCTTTGCATCTAGTTTGCATGAGTCTTTCCTTGTGTCTGCATTTCATATTTTAGGTTCTTATCTTCACCCTTGTGTGTGTGTTTTTTTGTGCATTGGTTATTAAATCATCTGCACCAGCCTCCATTACCAATCCGTGAAATTCACACTCTCATTTTTGCTTTTATTTGCAGATTTTGTTGATCCAGTTTTTCTTGTGTCAGGAATCTTTCTTTTGTTCTGGCAATTGTTTTGCTTCTGACTTTTGGCACATTTTTGTGGTGGGAGGGGCTGGGTTTTAGAAGAACGTATACGCCTTAAATGTCTATTGATCAACTGATTTTTGGAGTGAGAGGTGCTTTGAAAGTTAACCACGCCCACTCTATTAACCATGGAGCGTCCAGTGTTGCCAACTTAGAGACTTTGTCGCTATATTTGGCTACTTTTTAGGCCCCTTTAGTGACTAATTCTATAGAGCCAACAAATCTATCAATGTTTTGAGCATTTTAGTGATTATCTTGAACTTAATACAGCTTATCTGTAATGTCCAAATGTGCAGCACCACTTTTGCACTTTTTTGTTCTGTTTTAAGCTCTCTTCCTGAAGATAATAAAATTGAGCAACTGTTTCCTTCATGACTACACACTGTCACTTTTTCTTTGTATCTTTCAGTGCAGTGGAAGGAATTTTCTAATTGAGACACAAAGTATCCTACACCATTATCTCCTCATTCTCAAAACTTCTAAAAAATATCTGAAAATCAACCTCCCACTCCAAAATCAGTTAGCCAATAGAGATTTAAGGTGAACCATGTTAAATCTCTAAGATCCAGCCCCTCTGACCCCTGTAATAAATGTACTGAATGTCAGAAGCAAAAAATTTTTTTTAAAAAAATAAAAAAAATTTGCTAAAGCAGTGGACAGCAAAAATTAACTGCACCAATAAAATCTAAAATGAGAGTGTGAATGAGAAGCAATCTTTTTTGATTTTTTTTTTATTTGATTCTCATTATTTGCATTTGCAATATATGTTTAACATTCAGAACATTAATATTTTGCTTCAAGATTTTATTATTTTATTTGAAACTTTTGGCACAAAATAAACTCCATACTAAATACTTTGTGATTTTATGCAGTGTTGTTCCTGCTTTCTCGTACAGTGGGGGAAATACGTATTGAACGTATCAACATTTTTTTTCAGTAAATATATTTCCGATGAGGCTATTCACATGAAGTTTTCACCAGTCATCACGATTAACTCAATAATTCCACACATATAAAGAAATCCAAACATTAAAGTCCATAAATGAAGTTATGTGTAATAAAGTGGAATGACACGGGAAAAAAAGTATTGAACACGCTAACTGAAATGTATTTAATACTTAGTGGAGAAGCCATTGTTTGTAATGACAGCTTCAAAATGCTTCCTGTATAAAGAAATTAATGGGCTGCATTATTCAGGTGTGATTTTTGCCCATTGTTGTAAACATATTGTCTTTAAATCTTGTTCGATTGGATTTGAGTCAGGTGATTGACTGGACCAATCTAACACCTTTTTTTTTTTCCTTCTCTGAAACCAATTGAGAGTTTCCTTTGCTGTATGCTTTGGATCGTTGTCCTGCTGGAAGTCTACCCACGTCTCATCTTCATCATCCTGGTGGATGGCAGCAGATTCTTCTCAAGAATCTTCTGATAAAGGACTCCATTCATCGTTCCTTCAGTTATATGAAGTCTGCCAGTACCATGTGATGAAAAACAGCCCCACACCATGATGCTTCCACCTCCAAACTTCACTGTTGCTATAGTGTTTTTAGGGTGATGTGCAGTGCCATTTCTTCTACAAACATGGTGTGTAGTATGACAGCCAAAAAGGACCAGACTACACTCTCCCAGTATTTCATAGGCTTGTCCAAACGAGTTGTAGCAAACTTTAAACAAGCATAGACATGGCTTTTCTTTAGTAATGGAGTCTTGCGGGGTGAGCGTGAGCAGTGGAAACATTGCCTATTGTTTTTTCTCTGACGATGGCACCTGCTGCCCCCAAGTGTTTCTGGACCTCTTTCCGAGTGGTCCTTGGCTCTTGGGCTACTCTTCTGACTATTGTTCTGACTCCCTGGACAGAAATCTTGCGAGGAGCTCCTGTTCATGGCTGGTTGATGACGGAGTGATGTCGCATCCACTTGTGGATAATGGCCCCAATGGGGCTTACTGGGGGATTCAGAAGTTTTGAAATACATCTTGTATCCGATTCCATCAATATGTTTTGCAACAATAAGGTTGCGAAGGTCTTGGGAGAACTTTTTGTTTTTACCCATCATAAGATGTTTCTTGTGTGACACCTTGGTAACGAAAAGCCTTTTTATAGACCATCAATTTACTAACCCAGCTGATATTAATTTGCACAGATAAGACGTTTAATTACTTACGGATTTCAGCTGGTTTCTTGCCTTACCTTGCCTTGGAGAACTGCTTTTTCTTAGCATGTTCAATACTTTTTTCCCGTATCATTCCACTTTATTACACATAACTTTAATGTTGTGAATTCTTTATATTTCCAGATTTCTTGCATTAATACCAAAGTCTGGTGAAACACATTCAATACTTATTTCCCCACTGTAGATGAATTTTATGCCTCTCTTTACTGTGATATAGAACAAATGTTTGCTTGTTTACCTTGTGGGTAAACTCCATCAAATGAGAGATGTTGATTGACAGTGAAGCTGGGTGAGTCCTCAGATCCAGGAGAAACACAGATAGATGGGAAACTCTACAGAGAGGAAACACATAATAGAGAAGGAGAAAAGTGTAGGAGAGGAACGAATGAATCTCAGACTGAATCAGACCAAACACACACTTGTGATCTTAGACAGGAACATTTATTGTTGCTGTAATGAGCTTTTAGGAGAAATGTGTGTGTGTGTGTGTGTGTGTGTGTGTGTGTGTATGTGTGTGTGTGTGTGTGTGTGTGTGTGAGAGAGAGAGAGAGAGAGAGAGAGAGAGAGAGAGAGAGAGTAATCTCTGTTCACGTCTGACCTTAATAGTGTCCACTGTCTGTTTCAGCTCCTGTGTGTGTATGAGTAATCTCTGTTCACTTCTAATAGTGTCCACAGTCTGTTTCAGCTCCTGCACCTTCTTCTGCTTCTCCTGGATCCTCTGCTGGGATTTCATCTGCTCTTCCTTTATCTCATTCTGAGACCAAATAAAATACATTTCATTATTTCTACATCAGGAGTGTGTTGATTATAACTGCAGCTAAACATTTAAAGTTATAATGAAGAAACTGAACTAAAATATTACCTAACTAAAATAAAAAATAAAAAATGTTTTAGTCTTTAAACTTCCACAGAATTTAAAAAAAAATTGTAACAAAAAACATTAAAAATACCTTGCGAAGCTCTCAAAGTGAAATAACATTTTAATCATTTTATGCACGTACAGTATATACATGATAAGTTCTGGCCTCATGTAAAAATAGCAGGTAAACTTAAAATTATGGTAGTTCAGAAATATTTACTGTACTGAACACACTCACATTCAGAGAGATTCTTAGTTTTTACCTGTAGAGTGAGACAATTAAATGGATTTATAAAATAAATTTTAAAATAAGTTTGTAAGAAAGACCATACCAGAAGCTTAGTTATTCCTAGGTGTTCTTCCTAGGTGGTGCAGCGGGTTCAATTCTGAGCTGTGGTTACGTTCTGTATGGAGTGTCACATGTTCTTATTCTGTCTGCATGTGTCTACTACGGTTTCCACCAGGAAGGAGGATTAGCTACATTGCCCCTGGATGTGAATGAGTGTGTAAATGTGTGTGTGCATGGTGCCCAGTGTTACCGGGAATGGCTGAAGATCCCCCACAACGTTAACTGGTATAAAGTGGTCACTGAAGATGAATGAATTAATGAATGAAATTCCCATCTCTCTCATTATTCACAAGTGCTAAAGTTTATGAGTGATGGGGCTTTGTGCCGAACATTCCAATTTTTTTCCCCCTGTCCACATTATCAAACTACAGCTACATCCAGAACAAGATTGCACCTTAAACATGTTTTGCACATTCCAGTGATGTTACACCATCCATCCATCCATCTTCTATATACCGCTTATTCCTTTTCAGGGTCACAGGATGTTACACCACGTGTTCATATTTAAAGTTGGGTCCATACATATTTGGACATTGGCAAAGTTATCGTTATTTTAGCTGTCTAGCACAGTATGTTGGAGTTGAAATGGAATAATTCTTACAGAATTTTACTGGTAAAGTGCATGCACAACCATGTTAAAGCTCTGTAACAGTGTTATTACATTGTTGACATTAATATCATATACGGTTTTGATTTGGAAGTACTTTTATTTCTGTTACTTGCTATAAGATTTAATTTTAGATGTGTCAAGCCCATAGATATTTGGACATTAAAAAGGCTTTTTTTTATTTGAGCTGACATTATAATAGATGCCAAATCAAATTATTTATGTGTAAAAGAGGAACGAAGCAGTATGCCTTCCACAAACACACACACACACACACACACACACACACACACACACACACACACACACACACACGCACACACACACACACACACACGCACACACACAGATGCATACAATTATGAGATGAGGTGATTTTTGTAAAAGTCTGAAGATAAGTGGAACCTGCATAATTCTATTGGTGTTGATGAATATTATGTGAGCTTTATCTGACCTTGTGTGATCTGATGTAGTTGTTTATGTTGTACTTGTTGCATAAGGCCCTAGGATTGATAGTTTGTGCAGCTGTCTTGCCTATAAATATATAGACACCGTATTGGCCACTGGATTGTACATCAACGCATCGCCATATTGGTCCAGGCAACTTCCCGTATCTCTCAAAACTGGACTGGAGAAAAGATGCCTGACTCGTGTGCAGTTTGGGGCTGTACAAACCGTCACACAATCCAAACAAGATCTCGGGGAATTGCCTTTCACAGGTAAGACTGAACAGTTGTTTCTGGTTGTATTTGGTCATTATAACGGTATGTTGACAGCTAACTAGTTCAGCTAACGAGTCCAATGATTTATAGCTAGCGATAACACTAGTTACCTTTGAAAGCTGAGACTTTTTAAGAAATCATATAAAGTTTACATGATTTCTTATAAAATCTCCACTTACATTAAAGTTTATATTATAAAATTATGAATTATAAGTGAAATGGCAGTGGTAGGTCAGTGGTTAAGATATTAGAATACTGATTGTAAGTTCATGAGTTCAAACCGCAGCACTGCCAAGGTGTCACTGTTGGGCCCCTGAGCAAGACCATCAACCTTAAACTGCTCAGTAGTATAAATGTAAGTTGCTCTGGATCAAAAAAAAAAACTGCCCATAATCGAGATTTTTATCTATATTGCCTTGTTTCGGCTGAGCGTATCGTGAATCTTACTGTACTTAGTTGGCGAGCTAACTTTTCGCACACTTTGAAGGTTTCCCAATGAGAGACAGTTGAGGAGGCAGCGGAAAGGAGATGTAATAAGGGAAGTGAGTCATATGTGTTATGCAGTGAGCACTTCAAGCCAGAGGACAGGTCAGACTGTCAGGATTAGAGATGGACCTAAACCATCTGTCTTCAGATTCAGTTCTATCTTTCAGTTTCCAAGTGAACGAGGTGTGTTCTGACCTGGAGCACAAGAACAGCTAAAAGATGGGGTTGAAGACAGAAAAGGCCATTTCTACAATGCAAAAGCTTTATGCACATTTCATCTACATTAAATTAAATTACATTAGGGACATCTCCACAAATATTAACCAAGAAAAATAAGCCAAATCTATACATGACGAGTGTGAGTTTTCACAATTCCTTATGACAATTAATCATTTTCCAAGTCAAGCTTCTAAGTAACAGGAGACAGAACTTTTTTTGTACTCCACATAGATGTCATATATCAAGGAAATGCTGGACTTCAGTTCCCATCAGCCACTGCACTGCACTACATGTCACATGACCACCTGCACCTGATTCATGTTTGTTAATGAGCACACTTGTGTATATATAGCCATTGTTTGCACTGTTTCCCTGTCTTTGATTTGTCCTAGACTTCCGTGTTCCATGTTACTTGATCTTGTTAGTTTATGTTTAGTTTTGCCACAGTATTATGCCAAGTTGTCTTAGTGTCTTTGTTTTGTTGTTCGTTTGTGTTTAAAAAGCGTTATATATCTGCGATTGCTTCCGAACCCATCCTTGAAACGTGACAGTAGATCATAAACAATTGAAATTGGTTGAGAAATGTAAATGTTATTGTGCTTTTTATCCAGAAAAAATTAGCAGCCTTGCCCGGATCAATATGGTGGAAGCGTTGATGTATTGCAGCAATGGGACAAAGTGGCTAATGAAGCGTCTATGTATTTATATGTCTATGTGCCTGGTGGCTTTGTGTAGCTGATTAGATAGATGTAGTATATAATCTTACTCCAAAAGCCCTACTTTTAGAGCCTTTCTACATGCGCTTTGGTTTTGTATGAAACTGCTCTTCTGAATACAATTTTCTCTCTCTAGGATTGTGAGTTTGTTTTTCTCTCAGCTAGACATCTGCAACAACAGTGTTGGCTGATGAAACGAAACTGATTAGTCTGAGCTGTATAACACATGCTAATCAACAACCCTTTGGCTTTGAATAAAAATTCACTTCACAGTGAATGTCAGTTACATAACTGGATAGAAATTAGATTAGAGATTTTGTATGAATTTACTTGAAAAAAATAAGGGTATGCAGTTCTTACCTGTTGTTCAGTTCTTTCTGCAGTCGTATTAACTATACTGTGGCCTTTGTGTTCATACATACTGCACAAATAACAGATGAAGCTTTGGTCAGTACGACAGTAGATCTCAATCGGTTTGTCATGCTGAGAGCAGATCTTCTCTTGGAGCTCTGCACAGGCTTCAACTAACTTGTGCTTCTTAAAAGCAGGAGACTGATAGTGAGGTTTAAGATGAGCTAAACAGTAGGAGGCCCGACACACCAGACAGGACTTGACTGCTTTGCGTTTTCTCCCGGTGCAGGAGTCACACTCCACATCTCCAGGTCCAGCGTAACAGTGAGCGGGAGAAGCAGCTTGGAGTTCAATCTTCTTCAGATCCTTCACCACTTTAGTCAGATTGGTGTTCCTGAGTAGAACAGACCTTGAAGAGAAAGTCTCTCTACACTGGGGACAGCTGTAGACGCCCTTCGCATCCTCCTGATCCCAGAAGCCATTAATACACACCTTACAGAAACTGCGGCCACATGGAATAGTTACTGGGTCCTCCAGAAGATTAAGACATAATGGACAACTGAACTGATGCTGAGATATTGAAATACTGGCCTTTGCCATTTTTCTACACTCACACACTGAGAGAGAGAGAGAGAGAGAGAGAGAGAGAGAGCGCGCGAGCGAGAGAGAGAGACTCAGAATGGCACCCTCAGTTTCCGTTTGCTCAGGAAAAAGCTTCATGCTACTGTGGGTGTTATAATGTGACAGAGAGCGGGCGTGGTGAGGTTCAGGCTTTTAACCCTTTAACAGGTGGCTCAACCACACGGTTACACACATTTATCATTGTAATTCCAATATACAGTGATCATAAATTTGCAAGATATTACAGTGAGTGTTTTTCACATAATATGTTCACAAGAGGGCACTTTCAGTTTTTGTAATATAGTTTTGAAATCGGTCTGAAAACCAGACTTTGATATCACCAGCGCTACTCCTCATTCATCACATTATCAAGCTAAAATGTCCAAAGTAGTAAAAAAGATAAAACACATACCTTGTTTTTGACTTTCCAAAAAAGATCAAACACACACCTCGTTTTTGCCCCTGTATTCATGTATGAGTTGTGTTAAAACACGTGTTACCACACGATCACTAAGCAGCTAAACTGAAGTGACTGAGCAGGAATTCCCTGCCTGCTTTCAGTCAGCTATGAGCTAGATTTCACGAGAATAATGTTGTATCAAGATAACTTTACAACTTTACAGCTTTACAACTATAATCAAAATGACGACACATCAGAATGATCTCATTTAGGCCAAAGTGTTGAATTTTGCTATCATCACATTCTCCTGGTCGAAGACTGCTTTAGATTCTTGGCTCCAGCTCTAAGAAGAATCTTGGTGGTTTCAATCATCTTCCATTTCAAATAATAGAAACCACTCTGTTCTTTAGGACCTTCATAGCTGCAGACATTTTTGGTTCTGTTCCCCAGATCTGTGCTTTGTCAAAATCCTATACAGTTTTATAACGGTCTCTATAGTTCTATATATCTCTGTGGGTCTTTAGAGAGTTACTTTGAGCACCTTGCTCAATTAGCTGTGGGGCTTTTTATAGACAGATATGTTGTTTTTATCCAAATCATTTTCAATTCACAGAATTCACCACAGGAGAATTTTATAATCAGGTTGTTGAAACATCTCAAAGATCTTAATTTCAAGTGTCATAGCAAAGGGTCTGAACTTTCAGGCAAATTTGATATTGTAGTTAATTTAATATATATATATTTCTTTTTTATTAGTAAGTATCATTTTTTGCAGAGTGTGCTGTATTTGAACCAAACCCTTCACCAGAAAATGCTGAAAGGTGAAACAGTCTTAGGCAAAGCAAAGCAGAATTTTTTTGAGACATTGTAATTCACATAACAGTACAATAACAGTACAATAAAGTTTATATAAACAGTACAAATTAATTAGTGTTTACAGGTAAATAGCATGCTTAATACATTTCTCATTTTTTCTCTAAACATCCTATATTCTGTATTAAGAGATTATTTATGTAACTTTTTAAATTATAGAAAAGTTAAAGCAAGAAAAAAAAAAAATTATTAATTTATTAGCATTAAATTTTGAGCACACAAAAGTGTCATTTTAGCTCAGGGAAAATTTAAATCTGATACCTCAGTTTTAATTTTTCTAAACACTTTTACTAACATTTCATTTTGGATCAAATAACCTCACAGCTGAGTTATACCATATCCTGAACCCAGCATATACAGTCTGAGTGAATGTGGTGTGGACACTGTGGAGGAGCCTCATCGTGTCAGAGATGCTGTAGAAGGACAGAGTTCCTGCACTGTGATCCACATACACTCCTATTCTGGAGGACGCTGGACCTCGGAGCTCAGTGTTAATTTTGTTGTGCCGGAAAGAGACAGAGGAAGAAGAACAACGCAGACTCCAGGACTGACTGTTGTATCCAAACCCACACTCATTACCCCCTCCTTTCCTGCTGATCTCTTTATACGAGACTGATATGGACACTCCACCGCTCCACTCCACCTCCCAGTAACAGCGTCCACACACACTCTCCTTACACAACACCTGAGTCCTGGAGTCAAATCTCTCTGGATGATTAGAACATCGCTGTTCTTTCCTACTGTGTGACACTGCTCTGTTCTCTTCAGATAGAATGAGTTGACGGTGTGCCGTGTTGGGATCCAGAGTCAGATAACAGAAATCTAAAACAATAAAATGTCCACAAGTTAGATATTAATCACAGGATTTACACTCACCATTCTCTGTAACAGAAACACCTGTACACTTGCCCATTCATGCAACTTACTTTTGTAATTTAATTTATTTAAAGTTTGACAAGGCAGGGTGTTGCAGCACAAAAAAAAAAAAAAAAAAAAAAAAACCCAGAACAGTTGATTTTCCTTTTAGCAGCACAACATGAAATGTGTCAAACATAACGTATAACCATGCATCATAACTAAGTCATTTATAAAATGGTTTAAATGCACATTAAATAAAAGACCAATTACCTTCTCTATTAGCAAACACAACCTGAAATGCATTAAAACATCTCATACTCAATTCATGAAGTACCATATATATGTCACTTATAAAACAGTTTAAAAGCACGAGGTATAAAAGCAAGTTTATGCCTTTTTGTTGTACTTCTGGGTGCAACATATTCCCTATGTCGACGAAGTGAACAACTGGTTGTTGGAGCCACAGGCAGGAAACTGTACAATGTTAATGAGCTGTCCTTGAGTATGTTAGCGAGGGTACGCATGGTGGCCTCATCAAGCCTCTCACTCAATGATGGGAGAGAAGAAGTCGGAATACCTATTATCCGACAACAGTGCTTTTGAGTCCTCTCTGACTCATCAGAGAGACCTTTAGGCAGTCCACCCCAAACTGGGCTTGCATACTCAAGAACTGGTCATATAAAAAGTCATTAAAACATTGCATGGGAGACCTGTTCTCTTTGCAGCACGAAGATAATAGATCCTTAGACGTGACTTGACAATCATATACTTGATGTGGACGTCCCATGACAGATCAGATGAAATTTGAACTCCAAGCGATTTAAAAGTGGAGACTCTACTGATTACATGACCAGAAATTACAGGAGAAGGAGGAGAGGAGATGTTGTCATCAAGCCTGGCACTAATGACCATATCCATAGGCTTAGCTCCATTGATTGCCAGTGAAAATTCCTGTCCCCAATCTGCCACTGAATCCAAGGGCTTCTGAGTTAAGCCAGGTAGGGATCCCATTGGAAGCTCAGTGATTAGCATATTTCACAGGAATTACAGAGGGAGGTGGACATGCATCCAAGCTGCATGTCCACACATACAGATGACAAAAAGCAGCGGGGATAAAAGTCCCCCCTGGGAAACACCAACTGGAATTGCATAGGAGTTACACACACAGGAACCCCACTTCACCTTTTGCTCTCTATTGCTTAGATAGCTCCTTGACATGCATGTCAGCCAGAGCATGAATCAGTTGACTCAATCCTTTGTGTCAAAGGCTCAAGTAAAATCAACAAAAACAGCATGTATGTCCATTTTGGGGTTGCTATTAAGTGTTTCATGCCAGTATTGTAGAATCTGAATCAGAGCTGTGTCAGTTGATCTCATGTTGAGATGGTGCAATCTTTGTAACTGTATCCTCCAGAATGGCATCTCGGAGGATTCCTTCATACATGTTCCCCAACACAGCTGATTAATAATATCTGGCAGTAATCTGCTGGAAAACTTGGCTTTGCTTTTTTTTTTTTAGGAACAGCTTTGACTATAGCCTCATTCCATTGTTTTGGAAAAATGTTATGGTGAATGCATGTCTTAAAGATATCACATAACACAGGTGCCAGTTCTGCATGAAAGGTCTTTAAGACCCAAGAGGAATGCAGTCAGGACCTGCAGCCTTCGCTGCATTCATTTTGCAGAGTCTAGCCTTTACTTGCCCAATGGTAGGTCTTCTACCATTTGGCAGCTTATATATAACATCTCCTTCAAAGGGAGAAGTGTGGATCATGGAAGCAAAATTTTTAGCCAAGTGGTCACACTCATGTTGCAAAATGTTATAATCCTGTGATACCACATCTGTTAATGCCCTCACAGATTTAAACCACTGTTTTAAACCTTCTTCCACATCATTCTTGTAGTATTGTTTCTTTTCATTCTTAATTATTTATTTTTTTTGCCAATGATTGAGTTTAGATTCCTATAACAGGTTTAATTTTATTGTTATATCAGATCTTTAATTTGTATGGTAATCCAAGACTTGTCATTAGGATAGACCAGGGGTGTCCAATCTTATCTTATTCTACTCATCATGCAGATACAGGTGAAAAGCTTCAGTTCAGTGTTCACATCAAACATAAGAATTAAGAAAAAAGTGTGATCCCTGGGACTTTAACTGTGTTATGGTTGTTGGTGACAGATGGGCTGGTTCGAGTATTTCAGAAACTGCTGATCTCCTGGGATTTTCACACACAACAGTCTCTATAGTTTACATTGAATAGTGCGAAAAAAACAACAACATCCTGTGTGTGGAGAGTCTGTAGGCTGAAACACCTTATTGATGAGAGAGATCAGAGGAGAATGACCAGATTGGTTTGAGCTGACAGGAAGTCTATAGTAACTCAAATAATCACTCTCTACAACCGTGGTGAGCATAAAAGCATCTCAGAATGCACAACACAACAACCCTTGAGGTAGATGTGCTACAACAGCAGAAGACTACATCAGGCTCCACTCCTAATAACTAAAAACAGGAAACTGAGCTCAGACTCACCCAACCTGAGCAGTTGAAGACTGGAAAAACCAGCCCTTCTGGTACAAACAACCATGGCATGTTTAAAGTCACAGACACCATACTTTTTCTCCATTCTGATGTTGGATATGAACAGTAACTGAAGCTCTTGACCTGTATCTGCAGGATTTTATGCACTGTAACCTGATTGGCTGATTGGATAACTTCATAAATGGGCAAGTGCACAGGTGTTCCTATAGATGTGGACAGTAAGCGTACTCTGTGTGTTTGCGTGTGTGTGTGTGTGTGTGTGTTTTACACCTACACTGCAAAAAATCTTCTCTGCTCTTCGGTTCTGAGGGTAAAATCATCTGAACTGCTGCAACTGTGGAGATACGGAGACAAAATGGAGACGGAAAAATGACGTGGAAAAAGTTTAAAGCACGAAAATGAAAAATTTCATTCCCCACTGCTCCTAGACAGACTCATCTCCATGAAGTCGAACTAGCTTTAGAGCTTCAAACAAGATCCTGTCAAAAAATGCCCAAATACCGTGTAGTATCTGAACGTAAGAATCAGCGACACCTCAAAACATCAAAACATGAGAACAAGCAAACAGTTTTTCCAGTTGAAGATCTGAAAATATGTGTTTTGACTTTCCGATTGACTTCATATAGGAATTAAGGCCTCGGTTCTTATCTAATGTTCATATTATTTGTTGCATGTGACGCTCAGTAAGGTTAGTTTTATGAATAAGTTCCATTGGCTTTGTTTATCTAGAAAGTTTATGTTGATGTAATTTACAAGGCTAATGCTAATACTTTGTGATTGTATGCAGTTTTGTTCCTGCTTACTTCTTATTTCTGTTATATGTATTTTATGCCTCTCTTTACTGTGATGCAGAACAAATGTTTGCTTGTTTACCTTGTGGACAGATTTGGTTGAATTCCTCCTCACACATTTCCTCATCTTGTTTCAGCTCTGAGAGAGATTTCCTCACTCCATCAAATGAGAGATGTTGATGGACAGTGAAGCTGGGTGAGTCCTCAGATCCAGGAGAAACACAGAGAGACGAGAAACTCTACAGAGAGGAAAAAACGTAATAGGGTGTGTGCTCATTTAAAGGGCACAGTGGTGTTAGTCTTTATGCAAGGATCTCAGGGTCTGATGAAACTAATATTGTTTTAAATCACAGCCTGTAATGAGTCACCCCTCCCTCTCCCCTTTTGTATTTTCAGATTTTATTTAGTTTAATCCAGTTTTTAATGAACTATTTATAAATCATGTTCTTTTATCGAATGCTGCCATTTATTCTTTTACTGTCATCTATTCTTTTACTCTTTTATGTAATTGTCATTTTATTAAGCATTTTGAACTGCTTTTTTATGAAAGGTGCTATGAAACAAAAGATTATTATTATTATTATTATTATTATTATTATTATTATTATTAATGAAAAGGAGAAAGTGACGAGCTTTTAGGAGGAAACCTGCACCCTCTATAGGTCAGACAGTGATTGCCATCTAGAGGAATTGGGTGTGATCATGTACTCTGTACAAAGGCCAAAAGTATGTGGACAGCTGAACATCATACCCTTATGTGGTTCTTCCTCAAAGAGTTGTCACACAGTTTAAACCACACAATTGTATAGAATGCATCTGTATGAAATGAAACAAGTAGAAATATTCATCAGAAATGTTCAATAGAAATTTTCAGCAATAATGTTCAGTAGAAATGTTCAGCAGGAACGTTCAGTAGAAATGTTCAGTAGAAATGTTCAATAGAAATGAAACTGTAGATTGTTTGTTTGAGCTGAAATAAAAAAAAAGGAAAATAATAATAAAAAAGAATGTATCTGTATGGTGCAGCATTATAATTTCCTTTCACTGGAACTAAGAGGCTCATACCTGTTCCAGCATTACAGCGCCTGTGTGCACTTCAAGAGAGCTCCATGAAGACATGGTTTGCCACTGCCGGTATTGAAGAAATCGAGTGACTTGCAACTTGTGTTTCCCTGACCTCAGCCCCACAGAACACCTTCGGGATGTATTGAAACATTGACTATGTGCCTGACCTCACTAATGCTCTTGTGGCTGAATGAATACAAATCTCCACAGGCATGCTCCAAAATCTAGTGGAAAGTGTTGGGAAATTATATTAAAATATAGCATAGAGAAATTATGAAAAGGAAAGACCCTCCTTTTTCTGGAGCTGAGAAATGATGCACGAAGGGGCTTCAGCAAGGTGAGCCTGCAGGGATATATAAGAAGAGTCGTGCGTATGTAAAACAAACACAGGGGAAGAGTTTGGAAAACTTTATGTAGTTTAATTGAAAACACATAAAATAATTATTTTTTAACAATCATGGGTTTTACATATGATCTTGGGGGATGCATGGTTTGCCTGTTCACGGCCCAGGGGATCTGGGTAGCCTGGATACCTTAGAAGCAGTAGGGATCTAGGGAGGTTGTGTGCCATATGACATTCTGTAGTACATTTGGACAGCCGCATCTGAATATCTTTTCTTTATGAATGACACCGAAACAGATGTTTGATTGCATGTGTTAATTCCTCTCTTTTGGGGTAACAGTGATGCGTGCCTGTGTGGATGCCTGCGTTCTCTCTTTCCTGAAAGGCAGTACGGTTAAACATGTTTGAGTGCCAGAATCCACTTTATGCTGTTTGAAAAGGGGCCTGGTGAAGTAAGTCTGGGAAGGGAACTGTCGCTGTTTTCCTTTTAAATGACGATCCAGGGTTCTGCTTAGAAGAACCAGGGTTGATGGGTTTAGATTGTACATCTAGAAATTAGGGATATCAAAAATACTTAAATACACATAAAATATGCATAGGGCTGGACAGAGCGTAACAGGGAGGATAGATAAGGGAAAGGTGGTACTTACCAATGGCTCAGCGAAAAAGAGAGAGATGCGGGGGGAAAGGGGGGGGGGTCTTCATGCTGGTAGGAGATAAGAAGAGGCCTCCCAAGTGTAGTAAATAATAAGAAAACAGATATTGGCTTTTTATTACTATGATGCTGTTAATGATATCCGCTTGAAAGAGAAGAGCAGATGCAGGCAAAAGTTTTCACTAGAATAAAACTCAAGGGCCCATCAGAAAAGACGTAAGAGAAAAGGTGCAAGCTAAGATAAGGGTACTCCCTAAAGGTACATGGATGCTTTAATTGTATATAAGACACATTGTAAACGATTGTTTCTTGTTGCATGTTCTGCTTTTTGAGTGGAGCGTGTAACCCTGGGCAACCCTTTCTTTGCTGTCTTGCTGATTGCTGAATAAACCTGCTTCTGAATCCAGTCTCTGTGAGTTCTGCAATGTTATTTCTCTAAAAATACAAGTCAGATTGCTTAATTAAGTTCACAGTTTAAGTTTGTGAGCTAGCAGGGCCAGTGCAGGCTGAAGTGGCCCAAAATTTCCTGCAAAAGCCTTCCCAGATGAGTGGAGCTTATTATAACAGCAAATGGTGAATAAATCTGGAATGAGATGCACATATGTATATGTAAATGTCAGGTGTCCACAAACATTTGGCCATTTAGTGTGTGTGTGTCCTCACGTTGATAGCGTCCACAGTCTGTTTCAGCTCCTGCACCTTCTTCTGCTTCTCCTGGATCCTCTGCTGAGATTTCATCTGCTCATCCTGTAGCTCATTCTGAGGCCAAATAAAATACATTTCATTATTTCTGCATCAGGAGCTCAGTGTGTAACCTGCAAACAAAGAGAAAAAATTTCCTCATGTTCTACTGAATTATAGTTTAAATATTAAAAAAAAAATTCTAACTGTAAATTCGCATCAGTTAATGAGTTTTCCAGTCATCAGCACTCTAATTTTTTCTTTTATATAATATACATTATAGATATATTCATACAGCACTAACAGCCACTGCTTTTCACAGCTGTGCAGACCCTGTCAGGCAATGGCCCTCTTAAATTGTGGCAGCTTCAGTGCATTTGCCCACGTTCTCATTCCAGTAGTGGCATTTACGTTTAAAAGTCTCCTCCTCGTTCATCTAGATATAGATGTCTTCAAAACATGTTTTTGTTCTAGGTCAACATTGTAAAAGGTGAACACTGGGCCTCTATCAGTATCAGCAAGATAATATCACTACACTGAGACATTCCCATCGCTAAAAGCTCATTAGCCTTTCTGTCTTTCATGGCCCCTTACATCAGCTCTATCTTCTGAAGCATTGCAGCTGCTCGCTCGCTCTCTTCATCTGAAACATTGCAGACACACCCTCTACTCCTCTGAATTATTGCAGATGTCCTCTCTATCTCTCTGAAGCGTCAGTGTGCTTTCTCTTTAAAGGATCACAGACACTCCCACTCAGTCTCTCTCACAACATCAAGGATTGCGGTCTCTTTTTCTAAACAATGTCAAACTAAATGCCTATTTCTATCTACTTCATGGCAGAGCATGATACTAGGGTTTAAAAACAAATTTGCAATATACACCATACATTAATTTGACTTGGAAATGTTTGTGGCCTGTCTATCTTGCACAGGGATTCCCAAAGTATGGGTCTGGAATTAAAAAAAGAAGGGTAGTTAAGGCTTGTGATCACAGAGAATTTATATGGTCCATTTGGGGTTGTTTGTCCAAACGGAAGCCCATGACCCCTGGAAAGGATGGAAGACTACAGTGTTTGATTGACTGGGAAGCATATTGCCCAGAGGAAAGATTCCACACCTTTGCAGAAACTATCATGCCCATTATGCAGACATGATAAGCAGGGGCTTGGGGTTGATTGGTTCTGTCATGTCAGCGCAGAATTTGGCCATAGGCTCTGTTTCCCAGAATCAACGAGGGCATCAGAACATGGCGGACCCAGACTCCATTCCCTATCCCACACAGTCACTTCCATGGCATGGTCACCTGATTACTGACTGCACACATCTGTACTCAAATCAGCTGACACACAAATAACCCAGAACTTATTTTTGCACTAATGTTAACCTTCATATGCAACCATCTCTGCCCCTGACATGGCAACTTTAACACAGTCATTGTACACTTTAGCTGTAAAATGCTTAAAGAAGGTTGTTGGGTGTTAACTGTTTAGAAGTGCACTGACTGGTCTTACATGTTTAGCACTTCCTTATAAACAATCCTTTGACTTTTAATAAAAAATCACATCACAGTGAATGACAGTCATAATTAAAACATTTGAATAGACATTTGATCAAATGTCCTTGGAAAAGAACAATGCCGTCCATTTCTTACCAGTTTAGTTGAACCAGTATCATGGCATCTGTGTTCATCCATCGTACACAAATAAAAGCTTTGGTCAGTACGACAGTAGCTCTTGTTTAGTTTGTCATGCTCAGAGCAGATCTTCTCTTGGAGCTCTGCACAGGCTTCAACAAACTTGTGCTTCTTAAAGGCAGGAGACTGAAAGTGAGGTTTAAGATGATCTTCACAATAGGAGGCCTGACACACCAGACAGGAATTTATGGCTTTGTGTTTTCTCCCAATGCAGGAATCACACTCCACATCTCCAGGTCCAGCGTAACAGTGAGCAGGAGAAACAGCTTGGAGTTCAGTCTTTTTCAGTTTCTCCACCACTTCAGCCAGCATGTTATTCCTGCGTAGAACAGGCCTTGGAATGAAAGTCTCTCTACACGGGGGGCAGCTGTAGACACCCTTCAGATCCTCCAGATCCCAGAAGCGATTAATACAGACCTTGCAGAAATTGTGGCCACAGGGAGTAGTCACTGGATCCTTCAGGAGATCCAGACACACTGGACAGCTGAACTGATCCTTTTCTACTGAAATTCCAGCCTCTGCCATTTTTATGGACTAACACAATGACAGAGAGAGAGAGAGAGAGAGAGAGAGAGAGAGCCTCATCCAAGAGTGGCACTGTAAATATTATGAGTTTCGTTTTCTCAGAAATGAGTTTCCTGATTCTGTGTGTGTTCTAGTGTGACAGAGAGAGCAAAGAGAGGGCAGGTGTGGCTTTAAAAAGAGAGGGCGGGCAGGATTTAAAGAAACTGTTATATAAAGATTCAAATTAATAGAATTCTGTTTTTTTTTTAAATAGTGCAAAAAAGAGACACTTTTTTAAATCACAGAAGCATTTAAAATGTATCTAACCCAAAGTAAATCACAAAAACTAATTAAAAAAGGCTGAAGAAAGTGTATAAAGAAGTCAGAATTGAGAAGCAGCTGTATAAGGACATCAATGAACAAAACTAAGCAAGGAGAAAAAATGAGGGAATTTCTTGACCACTGTATCGGTCTATTAAAGGCACTAAGGACTCTCAGAACTCTCAGATATTCACCTGGTTGCTCCTTACCTTTAAGAATGTAATCAGTACAGCCCTTAAAAATGTGGGATGTAATAACAAAAGTAAAAATACTTAATTGCTACACTTACATATTTTGAAGGAATATTTTTTAGTGTATGGAGCTGGAACACCCATTTAAGGCATCAACTACAATTTTCTCAGATAAATATAACATTAGTTTGTGGATTTGTGATTATGTTCCATTGACTTTGTTTGTCTGGTAAATTTATCTCTGTGTAATTTACAAAGCTTGATTGTTTACCTTGTGGATGGATTTTGTTGAATTCCTCCTCACAGATCTCCTCGACTCGTTTTTTCAGTTCAGCTTTCTCCTGAGCTCTGTTCAGCTCCGTCACCTCCGAACACTTTCACCAACTCACTGTCATCTACTGCTGCCTGTGAATGCATCTGTTAGTACACACACACATGATGGAGCTCTGTTTAAAGATCAACTCTTTCTCTTACAGTGACCCTATATTGACCCTATTGTTTGTGTGTGTGTGTGTGTGTGTGTGTCTGTGTGTCTGTGTGTGTGTGTGTGTGTGTGTATGGGAGAGATAGAGAGAGAGAGAGAGAGAGAGAGAGAGAGAGAGAGAGAGAGAGAGAGAGAGAGAATGTACATGTGTGTTTAGAAGAATCTCTCTTGCACTTTCTCATTCTAGTATTGGAATCTTACATTTACATTTATTCACTTAGCAGACGCTTTTATCCAAAGCGACTTACAAATGAGAAAGATACAGGCAAAGCGATATATCAAGCAGAGAACAATACAAGAAGTGCTACCATACAAGATCTATTAATTGAATTCCAGAAGAAGCAAAGTGCAGAGTAGAGGTGTAAGTGCATTTTTTTTTTTGTTAATTATGAGTTGGTTAGGTGTTCATGGAAGAGGTGGGTCTTTAGCTGTTTTTTGAAGATGGTGAGAGATTCTGCGGTCTGGATTGAGATTGGAAGTGCATTCCACCACTGAGGAACAGTTAGTGTGAAGGTTCTGGAAAGGGACCTTGCGCCACGCTGAGTTGGAACTGCTAAACGTCGGTCGCTAATTGATCGCAGATTGCGAGAGGGAACGTAGGCTTTCAGGAGAGAGTTGAGGTAGGAGCGTGCTGTTCCTGACAAGGTCTTGTAGGTGAGCATCAAGGCCTTGAACTTGATGCGGGCAGCTACAGGAAGTCAGTGGAGGGAGATGAAGAGGGGTGTGACATGGGTTCTCTTGGAGTGGTTGAAGACGAGGCACGCTGCAGCATTCTGAATCATCTCAAGGGGTTTGATGGAGCTGGCTGGGAGGCCTGAAAGCAGTGAGTTGCAGTAGTCCAGTTTAGAGATAACAAGAGCCTGGACTAGTATCTGTGTAGCCTGTTTGGTGATGTAGAGTCAGATTTTCTTGATGTTGTAAAGGATGAACCTACAGGACCTTGCAGTTGCTGAGATATGGTCTGTAAAGGTCAAGCCGTCATCAAGAATCACCCCAAGGTTCCTGGCCGTCCTGGTTGGCATGAGAGTGAGCCAAGCTGTACAGTGAGGTTGTGGTTGATTGAGGGACAGGTTGGGATCACGAGAAGCTCAGATTTTGCCAGGTTAAGTTTAAGATGGTTTTCCTTCATCCAGACCGAGATGTCCGAAAGGCAAGCAGAGATGCGTGCAGAGACGGATGGATCATCAGGCTGGAAGGACAAATGGAGCTGGGTGTCATCAGCATAGCAATGATATGAGAATCCATGAGACTCAATCACCTGCCCTAGAGATGTAGTGTAGATAGAAAAGAGGAGTGGACCCAGAACTGACCCCTGTGGAACGCCAGTTGTGAGTTGCTGAGTTTCAGAAATACCTCCCCTCCATGATACCTTGAAGGATCTGTCAGAGAGATAGGATTCCACCCAGCGCAGAACTGTTCCAGTGATGCCCAGGCTGGAGAGAGTTGACAGGAGGATCTGATGATTCACAGTGTCGAAAGCAGCAGAGAGGTCAAGTAGGATGAGGACAAATGATCTAGAGGTTGCTCTTGCTAGTCGTAAGGCTTCAGTGACGGAAAGCAGAGCAGTCTCCGTGGAGTGGTTGCTCTTGAAGCCAGACTGCTTGGTGTCCAGGAGGTTGTTCTGTGTGAGAAAATTTGAGAGTTGATTAAAAACATCTCTTTCAAGTGTTTTTGAAAGAAAAGGGAGTAGGGAAACAGGTCTGTAGTTGTCAACTATAGCAGGGTTGAGTGATGGTTTTATAAGCAGTGGGGTAACTCGTGCTTGCTTAAATGAGGTAGGGTATGTGCCAGTAGAGAGCGATGTGTTAAAGATGTGTGTGAGTGCAGGTAATAGTGTGGGAGAGATGGACTGAACAAGGTGAGAAGGGATAGGGTCAAGAGGACAGGTTGTGGGATGGCTAGAGAGGAGGAGTTTAGAGACATCAGGTCTCTGAGAGGGGAAAGACGGAAGTCAGTTGGGAGTTACATGGAGGAGGAGTCAGTCTATGCATGTCTGGGGCTGAGGACAGGTTCCTGATTGATGTAACCTTGTTGGTAAAGAAAGTAGCAAAGTCATCTGCAATGAGAGAAGTATGGGAAGGGGGAGGAGGGGGGCAGAGTAGAGAGGAAAAGGTTTTGAAAAGAATGTGGGTGTTGGGAGAACTAAGAATCTTCTCTTGGTAGAATGTAGCTTTAGCAATGGAGATGCTATTGGAAAAAGAAGAAAGAAGTGTCTGGTAATTGGTTAGGTCAATTGGGTTGTTTGATTTGTGCCATTTCCTTTCAGATGCTCGTAGTTTGGCCCGGTTGCTACGCAGAGCTGCTGAGAGCCAAGGACTAGAGGGTGATGTGCGAGCAGGTCTGGAGGTTAGGGGGCATATGCTGTCAAGAGAAGATGTTAGAGTGAAACATAGCATGTTGGTTGCGGTGTTTAAGTCAAGTGAGGAAAGGTGGCTTTCAGAGGGAAGTAAGGTTGTGACAACGGAGGAGAAATGTGAGGGGGAAAGGGAGCGAAGATTGTGAAGAAAAGAGATAGAGGGAGGAGACATTGATGGTGGTGAGGGGAGAGAAATAGAGAACTGGATAAAGAAATGGTCAGAGGTGTGGAGAGGAGTAATGAGAAGATTATGTGTGGTGCAATTACGTGTGAGGATGAGGTCAAGCTGTTTACCGGCTTTGTGGGTTGCTGGTGTGGTGAACTGCTTGAGGTCGAATGTGGGAAGGAGGACAAGAAAGTCAGCTGAGCCCAATCCTCTACTCCCTCTTCACTCATGGTTGCATATCTGTGTTCTAACTCCATAATCAAGTCTGCAGATGACACTGCGGTGGTAGGCCTGATCAGTCACGATGATGAGAGGAAGGTGAGGGAAGAGATTCAACACCTGACAGTGTGACTTGAGTCAGGGCGGAGTGGACAGCTGAGGCGATGGCATTCACTGTTGACCTGTTGGGTCTGTAGACGAATTGATATGGGTCCAGTGCTGGGGGCATGTTTTCAGGTGAGAGAGGACCAGCCTCTCAAAACACTTGACAATGATGGGAGTGAGAGAGACAGGGTGGAAGTCGTTGAGGGTCATTGCAGCAGCATGTTTTGGTACTTGTACAATGGTGGCTGTCTTGAAGGAGGTAGGGACAACTGTCTAAGCAAGTTGAAAATCTTGATGAAGACCTCAGCCAACTGCTCTGTACAGGCCCTGAACCTGGGATGCCATCAGGGCCAGCAGCTTTATGTGCATTTACCCTGCTCAGGGTGGAGCACACATCACTGGTGGAGAATGTGAGTGGCAGGTCATCTAGTTGGAGCTCATCTTTGTTTGGTGGTATTTGGTGTATCCATGATCAAAGTGAGCATAGAAGGTGTTAAGATCATCTGGAAGGGAGACGTCACTTGCTGAGGGGGTGTTGTTGGTTGATTTATAGTCAGTGAGGCCTGGATGCCTGCCCGTATGTGTCGGGGGTCATGGTTCTTGAAGCTGTACTCTATCTGATAGTACATAAGGTATGATACTAGCAATACTACTGGGATAGAACAGCAGAATGACACTGAAGTGAAAATGATATGGGCAAAAAAGAGTTTGTTACAATATAATAATATAACATTAAAATAATGATGCATGTGTTGATTCTGCAATTTAGGTTATTATAATTGTTATGCACAATCCAGACTTTCATGTAACTTGTTCTTATACCTGTTGCTGACTGTGGTGTTAGCATAACTAGCACTGCTAAATTACACATTAATAAAGTTACTGCAAAACGTTCTATGAGATGAGGCTTCTAGCAGGTGACTTTTCATGAGCAGACAGACAACAGAGTGAGCATGGCAGAAAGTTGAGGTGTCCCAGGAGCCACTAAAGAAATATTTTCAATGAGTGGGGCACACCCTGCATGCCATGCAGAACAGAGAGTGTGTGCAATCCTGTGTGAAACTGCCTCAAGTGAACTATAGTGTGTCTGATAATTGCGTGCCCGGGTGGCGCTGTATGCCACACCTCAGTGTGTTGCTTTCCTAGGCGTTTGCATATATTTCTTATGCCAGGATACACAACTGCATAGAATTTGTATAAATTGACTTGGAAAATAATAATGACACTAGGCTATTTCAGAATACATGTTGAACAAGGCTATGATCTTTCTTTATTTCACAGATCGACCTTGGGGGATTGGCGGGAGTTCTCCTTACTGGTTTTGACAGAAGGCATCAGGGAATGGATGGAGTTGGGGTGATCTTAGCTAATCTAGTTAACATGATTTCCGTGCTGGTCTTACCTGCAAATGCTTCCTTAAATTAGATGTCGAGCCATTCGATAAAGACTTAATAGCTGGAAGGCATAGTTTGCATTGTACTGTGATGTATTTGTTTCCATTTGCTCCTTTATAGACAAAATAATGTAATGCATTTTTTCCAGTGGCCATCGTCGTGATAAACAGCCGTTTTGACGTGCCTCTACAGCAGAATGATTAGAAACAGACGCCATGACTGGCAAGAAGGAACTAGTTGTCTATATTGCCTTATGCCAAAATATAAATTTCTTTGCTTTTAAATAATCAAAATATGTAATCTCGATAGTATTCCCTTTTCTTTTCTTTTTTAAAATGTACCTGTAATCTGATTACTCTGTTTTCTGAAGTAACTGTAACAGATTACAGTTACCAGTTTTTTGTATCCTGATGATGTAACACCATTACATGTATTCTGTTACTCCCCAAGCTTGGTTACATGGTGATGTTAAGTCCGTCTTGCATTATTGTATTAACCAGTAGGGGTCCGTAAATTGTTATCGAGCTTACAGCTTGAGTGAAGAGGCAGCCTTGAGAATGGGAATTCATGCAGTAAAAATCTTTCTGTCAACTTAAAACTTTAAAACAACTCAAATATCTTCCTCATGGGTTACTTTACATTTAACTTGAAAAATTTTCCCTGTCGTAATTTTTTATTTTATTTATTTATTTATTTATTTTTACATCTATTCAAGTAAGATTTGAAACAGTCAGCCAAGGTATACATCCAGATTAAACAGGATTTATTAAAGTAAAGCACTTGAGTAACAAGCGTTGACTCTCCTACTTTATCGAAGTTTTAAAGCAAAGCAATATAATATATATATATATATATATATATATATATATATATATATATATATATATATATATATATATATATATATATATACATACAGTGGATCTAAAAAATCTAACCTATTAATTAAAGTGAAATACAATAAGAATCAGTTAGGGGAATTTAAAAAAAAAAGTACAGTAACACCATTTTATAATTGAGAATGTGGCAGTGTTCTAAACCAACCAATTACATTCAAAATCATGTTTAATACTAATTAGTGTACACCTGCCATCAATTAAAGTGACTGATTAACCTCAAATAAAGTACAGTTGTTCCTATAGGATTTTCATGACATACTCTTGGTATAACCCAACTAGAAAAGCCATGGGATACAAAGTGGCACGAAATGGAGACTAAGATGGAAGCAAGTGCAGGTGTGGCAGTTTAATAAAATAACAAGTCCAAGGGATCAGGCAGAAATCAATAAACAGATACAGGCAGAGGTCAGGTGATCAGGTAAACAGTCCAAACAAGGCAAGGCAAATAGGCGAGGTCAAAAACAAGAACAAATTCAAAACCAGAATAAACAAACAAGGTATCAAGTCTTCGTAATGGCAGAGACAAAATGTAACTGAGCGTATACTTTGCCTTGAACATGGGCACATGAGGGGTTTAAATAACAAACATAATCAGGGGTGAAACACAAAACAGCTGAGTACAATGATGCCACATAAGGGAAACAACCAATGACAATACAGTGGAGATGGACAGTGGTGATACAGTGGTGGAGACAGGACATTAACCATAACAAATCACACGTGTCAAAAATCAACAAAGTCAATGTCACTATAAAACCCGGAAGCGTGTGCTCGCACTTCGGGCTTCGGAGCATGCTGCGTACTCCCATGCTAGCAGGAAGAGAAATCATGACAGAGCCCCGCCCCCAAGGGCCCTATTCCCGGAGAGCCAAAAAACATTCCCTCCCCTCCCTCCCCTCTGGGCAAAATGTATTCACAGCCCCTCAGGTCCCAAGGCAGGCACTGTCACACAGATAGCAGGCTCCTCAAGGAGCCAAGGAGCAGGCATGAGGCTGTGGCAGGTTCGCTGGGGTCCCTAGGCAGCACCCAGGTGTGGGAAGCTTGATCGTCAGCTTCGTTGGAACAAGAAGGCAGAGTGATGTCCTCAGCGGAACAGGATGGCAGAGTGACGTCCTCAGTGGAACAGGATGGCAGAGCGACTTCCTCACCAGATCAGGATGGCAGAGTGATGTCCTCAGCGGAACAGGATGGCAGAACTTGGTTGGCTGCGTCAGGAGATTCAAGCATGAGCAGAACTTGGTTGGCTGTCTCATTGACTTTGGACAGGGACATGGCTTGAGAGGTCGTCTCGTTGACCTCGGCCAGGAACGTGTCTTCTGAGGTCGTCTTGTCGACCTCGGACAGGAACATGTCTTGGGAGGCTACCTCATCGACCTTGGACATGAACTTGGCTTGGGAGGCCGCCTCGTCGACCCCAGACAAGAAGTTGACTTGGGAGGCCGCCTCATTGACTCAGACAGGAACATGACTTCGGAGGCCGTCTCGTCACCTTCAGACAGGAACATGGCTTGAGAGGCCATCTCTTTACTCTCCGACAGGAACTTGGCTTGAGATGCCATCTCATCAATCTCGTTCAGGAACTTGGCGTGCTCTCTGAGGTCCAGGAGTGGGGCATCTCTTCCGCACCGCAGAGAGATGACATGATGTCCCCAGCCTGGCTTGAATGCTGAGCGATGGCTACTATGCAGCCAGCAGGTGAAACAAAGCTCAAAACGGAGTCAGAGGGGATAGCAACATTCCCCATGAAGCTAGAGGGAGGAGTGACACTCTCTGTGAGGTCTGAGGGGGAGCGAAGTTCTCCTCGAGGCCAGTGGTAGGAGCAAAGTTCTCCACGAGGACAGAGAGGGGAGCGATGCTTTGTGTGAAGCATAAGGGGGGAGTGATGTCCTCTGTAGAGCAGGAAGGAGGAGCGACATACGGCGCGAAACAAAGAAAAGGAACGGCATCTTCAGTGGAGCATGGAGGTAGAGTGACATCCTCAGGGAAGCAGGATGGCAGAGCAACGTCCGCAGCCGAGCAGGATGGCAGAGCAATGTCCTCAGTGGAGTAGGAAGTCAGGGTGATATCTGAAGTGGAGCGTGGCATAGTGACATCTGAGGCGGAGCAGGGAAGAAAATCGGAGCTCTTGGCTGCAACGGGAGGTGGAGAAACATCCTCAACTGAACAGGGAGGCTGAGTGGCATCCTCAGTCGAGCAGGGAGACTGAGCATTGATCTCCGTCGACTCTGCAGGCTGAACTACATCCACAGTGGGGGAGGGAAAGTGGGAGATAGTTGAAGTCTGGTTGGAAGGCTCCACCATGACATACCCCCTGATGGCGTACATCATATTGAGCCACTCCTGATTGGCTCGAATTAGGGAGAATTTCCCCTCCTTCTCCCACCTCCACGTAATGGAGTCTGAGACGGAAGCAAGTGCAGGTATGGCAGTTTAATAAAATAAAAAGTCCAAGGGATCAGACAGAAATCAATAAACATAGACAGGCAGAGGTCAGGTGATCAGGCAAACAGTCTAAACAAGGCAAGGCAAAAAGACGAGGTCAAAAACAAGAACAAAGTCAAAACCAGAATAAACAAACAAGGTATCAAGTCTTGGAAATGGCAGAGACAAAATGTAACTGAGCATATACTTCGCATTGAACATAGACACACGAGGGGTTTAAATAACAAATGCAATTTCAAACTTGTGAAACACAAGTACAATGATGACACGTAAGGGAAACAGCCAATGACAATATGGGGCAGAGACAGGAAATAAACCATAACAAAACACACGTGTCAAAATTCAACAAAGTAAATGTCACTGTAAAACCCAGAAGCCCACACTCGCAGTTTGAGCTTCAGAGCATGCTGCATGCTCCTGCACTAGCACAAGGGGAAATCATGACAAAAAGAGCTTAAAAAGCAGGCATGGAATCTCTTTGTTGAAAAATATCAATCAGGAGAGGGTTACAAACAATTTCCAAGGTATTGGATATACCATGGAACAATGTAAAGACAATAAGCCACAAGTGGAGAAAATATGGCACAACAGTGACACTACTAAGAACATGATGTCCCTCTGAATATGATAAGAAGACCAGAAGAAAATTGTTCAGAGAGGTTACCAAGAGGCCTACAGCAATATTAAAAGAATTGTAGTAATTTCTGGGAAGTACTGGTTGCTCCCTACATGTGAGAACAATCTCCCAAATTCTTCATATGTATAGGCTACAGGGTAGGGTGGCAAGAAGGAAGCCTTTAAAAAAAAAAAATTTAAAAAATGAATTAATCATCTAATTTCCAAAAACCTTGTAGAGTGTGATTGCAGCAAAGGGTCTGAATTCTTCTGCAAATGTATTGGTTTATTCTATTAGAAATTAGTTTATTTGTTTTCATTATAATGGAGTATTATTTTTGCAGATTTCCGAGAGCACTGTATATTATCCAGACCCTTAACCAGACAATGGTTAAAGATATAAAATAAGAAGTGGCTTTTAAACACTGTAAGGTGTGTTTCCACCAGAAGCAACACAGAAATACCAAAAATTTGAGTAAGTTTCAAAAGAAACTTATTTCAAAAGAAACAGAACCTATTATTAACCTATTTCAAAAGAAACAGAATTTCTGAGACTTATAAAATTTTCATGTCAATATAGTACTTGTGCTAATAGTGCATACAGTTAAATAGTCTGTTTCATAACATTTCTTTGCTCTGGAAACATCCTGCAGTCTGCAATAAGATATTGTTTATGTAATTTTTTAATCTATAGAAAAGATGCGGTTAGAAAATAATAATAATAAGTATTAATGTTACAGTTTGTACACACAAAAATGGCATTGTAGCTCAGGTTGAAATTAAATCTGACACCTCTCTTATAGTTTTTACTAACCCTTTACTAACATTTCATTTCAAGTCACATAACCTCAGAATTGAGTTATTACCTACACAGAACCCAGCATATAGAGGATGAGGGTGAGAGAATGTGGTGTGGACTCTGTGGAGGAGCCTCATCGTGTCAGAGATGCTGTAGAAGGACAGAGTTGTACCTGCACTGTGATCCACATACACTCCTATTCTGGAGGATGCTGGACCTCGGAGCTCAGTCTTAATTTTGTTGTGCCAGAAAGCGACAGAGGAAGGGGAACACTGCAGACTCCAGGACTGATTGTTGTACCCAAACAAACACTCATTTGCCCCTCCTTTCCTGCTGATCTCTTTATAGGAGACTGATATGGACACATCACCGCTCCACTCCACCTCCCAGTAACAGCGTCCACACAAACTCTCCTTACACAACACCTGAGTCCAGGAGTCAAATCTCTCTGGATGATCAGGGTATGGCTGTTCTGTCCTGTTGCGCTTCACCACTCTGTTCTTCTCAGACAGAATGAGTCGACGATGTACCGTGTTGGGATCCAGAATCAGATAGCAGAAATCTAAAACAATAAAATGTCCACAGGTTAGATATTAATGGGAAGTGGCACCTCAGTGGTTAAGAACGTGGACGACTGGTTGAAAGGTTGTGAGTTCAAATCACAGCACCAATAAGCTGCCACTGCTGGGCCCTTGAGCAAGGCCTTTAACTCTTAACTGCTCAGCTGTATAAATGTGATAAATGTAAATCACGCTGTGTGTCTGCCAAATGCCATAAATGTTAATCACAGGATTTAAAATAAGTGTGTGTGTGAGTGTGTGTGTGTATTTTACACTTACACCGCAGTAAATCCTCTCTGCTTTTCTGAAGTACTACAGCTGTGGAAATAAAATGGAAACAGAAATATTGACATGGAAACAGTTTAAAGCCTTGTTTCAGACAGATACATCAATTAAATTGCCACCTTGTGGACGGATTTTGTTGAATTCCTCTTCACAGATTTTCTCGACTTGTTGTTTCAGATTTGAGAGAGATTTCCTCACTCCAACAAATGAGAGATGTTGATTGACAGTGAAGCTGGGTGAGTCCTCAGATCCAGGAGAAACACAGAGAGACGGGAAACACTACAGAGAGGAAACACATAACAGAGAAGGAGAAGAATGTAGGACAGGAACGAATGAATCTCAGACTGTGTCAGACCAAAGACATACTTGTGATCTCAGACAGGAACATTTATTGTGCTGTAACAAGTTCCCTTTCAAAGGGAACTCCACGTTGCGTTTAGCATAACACTATGGGAGTGCCCTTGCGCGTGACCGGCACCTGAATCTTGTGTAAAATCATTCCTATTTATAGGTCTGCCGTGATCAGGTGACGTGGCATTTAAGTGGATTGCGTGATATATAATGGCACCTGTGAACCGCTCCATCAGCCTCAATATCTTCAGCAAGACTGCATGTTGGTTGTTTGTGGAAAGAAACAAAAAGATGCTTCATTTCCTCTCTATCTTTTCTCAAAATCTCTTTTCTATCCCTTTAAGAAAAGAGAGGGAAAAAAAGGAATGAGCGAGAGAGAAAAATATGAGTGAGAGAATTCAGGAAGCGTGTTACGCCTTGCTCCTGTTTCATCATGGGGAGTAGTGCACACTTTCTGTGTGAAGTGTTTAGGAATGGAGCATGCGACAGCAGCCCTCGAGAGGTCTGACTGCGCATTATAACGCCTACATTAGGCAGCTCCGCTCACGACTTGGTCTCTTCTTGGAAGCCAAAGCAAGTTGGGTTTCAGAGCCTCGCGGCTCTGGGCCGGCCGCTGCCGAGGTAGCTAGCTGTCTCAGGTCCGGGGGATCCCTTATGGATCCGGAAGAGGAGCCTCTTGCTCTGTCTTCCGGGTCTCTTGCTCTGTCTTCCGGGTCCGGCTCTCCAATGGATTTTATAGCTCGCATCGTGACTCCTCCTTCCGCTATGGACAGCCAAAAAAACACACACACACACACACACACACACACACACACACACACACACACACACACAAATAATAGTAATAATTCCTCTCTGACTCCGAGGAGCCAGAAGGGTGTACTAAAAACTGAGAGCAACATATAAAGAGTTGCTTGAAGTGATTACTAAGGCTGGATGAGCTTTTTTCTCTCCACTGAAAGTAAATCCCTCACCCTGCAGAAAACTCCCCTTTCTTCCAGTAGTGCATGACAAAATAGCTACCTCGCTCAATCGACGGCAGATAATTTAGGGGGGCCGGCTTTGCCATCCAAGCCACTGTGTAAGGCCACCGTGGGTGTTCAAAGCCTATGCAGTATTAGTCTTGCTTGTGGGTCACTGCATACAGTGACAGGGTTGAAGGCCTACCAAGCAGACCTGCTGAGTGAGTTCAACATATGGTGGCATTAAGCCAGTTCCTTCCCTGTTGTGTCGAGTTTACCCAGGCATCCATCACAGAAGGCAAGTATGGCAGCCCGCCAACCCCTGCAGACAGCCAGGGGAACCGGGCGTCCACAGTCACGGCCTGTTACTAGGCCTGATCTGATAATGGTCCTAAAGGCCAAGCAGACAAAGAAGAGCGGTCCTGAGGGGCCATGGAGGGATGTATCAAGGGACATGAGGTTATTAGGGCAGTTAGCCCCCAGTGCTACTGTAGTGCCTTCCCGAGCTAAAGCTGTCCCGAATTTTCAGTGTTCTCTGTTCAGCGAGCTGTCACAGGGCAACGGAAATCTGATGCTTTCCCTCCAATAGAATGTGGAATAGTTAACGTCACTAAAAGACCATCTGGCAGCGTGGAAACTACTGCCAAATGTGTCTCCATGGGTTCTGTCTACCGTAGAAAAGGGTACCGGGTCCAGTTTAGAGCTCGACACCCCCGGTTCAGAGGTGTGCTCACCACAGTAGTCAGCACAGACCAGAGCCTGACGTTAGCGCAGGAGGTAAGATTACTCTTGGACAAAGGGGCCATAGAACATGTACCCCGTTGCCTGAGGGAGGGAGGTTTTTACAGCCGTTATTTCCTGATCCGCAAAAAAATAGAGGAGTATACAGCCAATTTTAGATCTGCGTCATCTGAACTGTACTCTTCAGACATACAGGTTCAAGATGCTGAAGCCCAAACTTATCATTCCACAGATTCAGTTTGTGACGAGAGATCTAAAAGGTGCGTTTTCCACATAGTCAAGATCGGGTTCTTCCCTTCGGGCTAGCTTTATCCCCTCGCACTTTCACAAAGTGCATGGATGTCATTCTGGCTCCATTGTGACTCCAGGGCATCCGTGTACTAAACTACCTGCACGACTGGTTAATTCTAGCACGATCCAGGGAATTGGCGGTTCAACATCGAGATGTTGTTCTCACCCACATGAAGAGCTTGGGGCTCAGGTTGAACCTCAGAAAAATATGCTTTCTCTAGTGCAGTGGACAGCTTTTCTAGGGGTTATAAGGGTTCTACTATGATGAGGGCGTTTCTATCCCCAACATGCATAGGGTCAATCCTATCAACGTTGAGCAAGATAAAGCTGGATCTTGGCATCCTCTCCAGTCTCTATGGGAGACTATTGGAGCTTATGGCAGCAGCAGCCTACGTCAATTGAGAGGTTACCATGTGTTTACAGACAACACAGCGGTGGTCTCATATATTGACTACCATGGAGGATTATGCCCGCGCCCCCTGTTTAGTCAGGCGCAACTAATTCTTCTCTGGACAGAGGGAAAGTTTTGGCAGTGAGTGCAACGTACATTCTGGGCAACTGAGGTTGTAGAGACCATGTTGAACCCTAGAGCACAATCCATGTGGAAATTATATGTGCTCAAGTGGCGGCTTTTTGTCTTGTGGTGTGAGGAATGCTAGCTAGACCCAGTAAACTGCGCAATAGCTACAGTCCTGGAGTTCTTACAAGGATGTTTCTGAGCAGGATGGGCTCCTTCTACAATCAGGGTTTATGTGGCGACCATTTTGGCCAGCCACGCCCCTGTTGATGGAGCCTCTATGGGGCAACATCCTCTAACATTGAGGTTTATGCGTGGTGTCAGGTGGCTGAGGTCCATCTGCAGGCTGCGCATACCTTCCTGGGACCTTTCTATGGTCCTAGAAGGACTGTCAGGTGCCCCATTTGAGCCTTTAGTGTGGATCTACTCTCTCAAGCTGGAGGGCTGATTTATCACCCTCTGCCACAACTATGGAAACTCTGGGTCTGCCCCCTGAGGGGAACCAGCTCATACATTCTGGTCTCACAACTGAGGTTGTAGAGACCATGTTGAACCCTAGGGCACCATCCATGAGGAAATTGTATGCACTCAAGTGTCAGCTTTCTGGTCCTGGAAGGTCTGTCAGGTGCCCTATTTGAGCCCTCTCTGTTGCCCCTTCCTGCCTTGACTTTACTCCTGGATTAGCCAAAGCCTTCCTGTATTCTAGGCCAGATTATATTCCTAAAGTGACTACATCTGCTGCCCAGCCTGTGGTGTTGCAGGATTTTTGCCCTCCTCTGTTCCTCACACCAGAACAAGAGAGTATGCACCTGCTGTGTCCAGTAAGGGCTCTCTGTACTTACGTCCACAACTCCAGCCAGTGGTGTAAGTCAGAGCAGCTGCTGGTCTGCTTTGGCCGCAACAGTAGAGGTGATGCTGTGTCAAAGCAGCGCATCTCTAATTGGATAGTGGAAGCAATCTCTATCGCTTAGGAGGCGCATGGTCTTGCTCTGGGCATAAAGGCCCATTCCACTAGGGGGTTGCCTCCTTAAAGGCTTTGTCCAACGGGGTATCCTTACAGGATGTGTGTGCTGCTGCAGGGTGGTCTACACCACACACATTCATTCGATATTACAGCCTAGATATTCATTCTGCCCTGGGCTTGAGTGTCTTGCAGTGACCCTTGGGCTTGGGTCTTTTTGAACAGGCCGTACCCTCGGTATGAGGGAGTGGGTATTCTCGTTCCCATAGTGTTATGCTAAACGCAACTTGGAGTTCACTTTGAAAGGGAACGCCTGGGTTATTCCTGTAACCCTTTTCCCTAAGAAGGGAACGAGACGTTGCGTAGCTTTGTCATACCAGGGTAAGCCTGTGAATTGCGTCTTCGCTTCAGATAATAGAGGCTGACGGCACAGTTCATATATATATCATGCGACGCGCTTAATTGCCACATCACCTGATCATGGCAGGCCTATAAATAGGCATGATTTTACACAACATTCAGATGCCAGTCATGCGCAAGGGCATTCCCATAGTGTTATGCTAAACACAATGTCTCGTTCCCTTCTCAGGGAACAGGGTTACACGCGTAACCCAGATGCTCTTAGGAGGAAACTTTGTGAGGAACAGCGCCCTCTGTAGATCAGACAGTGAGTGTTACCTGGAGGAAGTGGATGTGATCGTGTGTGTGTGAAAGCTGCTCCAGCTCAGTGACTCTCCTCTTAAGATCAGCAATCTCCTGCTCCAGTTGCTTCAGGAGTTGTTCAGCTCGACTCAATTCAGCTTTCTCCTGAGCTCTGATCAGCTCCTTCACCTCCGAGCGCTTTTTCTCCATGGAGCTGATCAGCTCAGTAAAGATCCCCTCACTCTCATCTACCGCTGCCTGTGAACGCATCTGTAAGACACACAAACACACACACACACACACACACACACACACACACACACGATGGAGCTGCATCTAAAGATCAACTTTCTCTTACAATGACCCTATACTGTCTATATATATTGTGTGTGTGTGTGTGTGTGTGTGTGTGTATGTGTGTGTTTACTCCTTACCTTAATAGTGTCCACAGTCTGTTTCAGCTCCTGCACCTTCTTCTGCTTCTCCTGGATCCTCTGCTGGGATTTCATCTGCTCCTCCTTTACCTCATTCTGAGACAAATAAAATACATTTCATTATTTCTAAATCAGGAGCTCAGTGTGTCAATTGTAACAATTAACATGAATAAAATGAATAAGTTTTACTCAGGTTCTGTAGAATTATAGTGTACAACCCCAATTCCAAAAAAATTGGGACACTGCCTAAAATGTGAATAAAAACAGAATGCAATGATTTGCAATACACATAAACCCATATGTTATTCACATAGAAAGGTGTCAGGATTGGCGTCACAGAAAATTAATGTCCACTTAGGGTCATTTTCCCATAATGTTTTATGATCTAGCGCAAAGCAAAAGCCAGTCAGAAGTCCATCTAAAATTTTCATGTTCTACCCAATTTTTGCAGTAACATAATCCTGTCCGAGGTCGATGAGACAGCCTCCTAAGCCATGTTCCTTTCCGAGGGTGACGGTACGACCAACCAAGTTCGGCTCACACCTGAGTCTGTTGACATGGCCAACCAAGTTTTGCTCGCTCCTGAGTCTGCTGACACGGCCAACCAAATTCTGGTCATGCCAGAGTCTGCTGACACGGCCAACCAAGTTCAGCCTCCCCGCTCAGCTCAGGATATCGCTCTGCCTTCCTGTTCCGCTGAGGGCGTCGCTCTACCTTCTCGTCCCTTGCCTGGGTGCTGTCTAGCGACCCCGGTGAGCCTGCCCCAGCCTCATGCCTGCCCCTCGGCTCCTTGAGGAGCCTGTTATCTGTTGGACAATGCTTGCCTCCGTACCTGAGAAGCTGTGAAGACATTTTGCCCAGAGGGCCCGGACCACCGGTGGAAGGAGTGTTTTCTGGCACTCTGGGAGTAGCGCCTTTGGGGGTGGGGGGGACTGGGTTCTGTCATGATTTCCCCTCGCGCTAAGCACCAGAGTATGAAACTGTAAGGCAGGTGCCAAGATGTCTGAACCTAGAGAGAACTACTCAACGAACACTCAAACTTTCTCCTACAGAATTAGCATACACACCTGAGATAGCAGGAGTAGATAACTGAGTGGAGCCTGGAAGATCCTCACTTCTTCTCTCCCCCACACCCTTCTCTTTGTATTGAGATCACCCCAAAAATTAGCATTTCCATCGGAGTCAGCTTGGAAGATCCTCACTTCCTCTCTCCCCACACACTTCTATTTCTCTGTATTGAGATCACCTTAAACACACCCAAGGTCTAAATGCATTGCATAACATGTTTTAATGCGAATAAGATGTCAACTATACATGTTTACTATATTATACAAAAGGTCTCAGTGGAACTGGAAAATATGGTCTCATTCCCTCAACAGCAGTTCAAATAAAAATATTACATGACGTTAAAGGCATACCCTCCCAGGGTCCCTCACTCAAATTACCTCCTGTATGTAAATAAAGTACATCCTTCCACAAACATCAAATTATAATCACAAACAGCACCATTTGGTGGACACACAGAGCATCTGAGTATTTAGGGGAGAGCTGGCTAAAGATTCTAATTTTACTTAGATATTATTGGTCTGTCTCTGTAGATTTTACTGGTCGTGACCTCTGACTAGAGATAACGTTACTATAACTAAGTGTTACTATCTAAGGGGACTAATAAAGTACTATTTACGAATGGGTAAGCATGGGGCGGTCGTCTAAATAGTATTAATCAATTACCTCTGGCTAATGACCAAGACTGGCGAGTTTGTGACCATGAGATCCGTGCACATGACCAGCACGAGACTCGACACGGAATTCGAATGAACAAGTACAATTCAAAGTATAGAATAAATTAGAATCAATCAAGTATAGAAGATCAAAAATATCAAAATATGAATAACTAAGAAATAAATAAACATCAAGGTTTTTACAATTGGAGTCAGATTTAATTTAAGAGAGAGCCAAGCAGAATTGGAATGACAAATTTAAATATATTCACATCGCTTCAAAAGACATGAACTTGTGGGAATCCTTCTACCATGTAATTGGATACCGTCGTTGGAACAGTGAGTGGACCCCTACACAGCACGCTCCAAAGCTCAAAGTGCAAGCACATGCTTCTGGGTTTCACTGACACTGACTTTGTTTACTTTTGACACGTGTGTTTTGTTATGGTTTATGTCCTGCTTCCGCCCCTGTATTGTCATTGGTTGCTTCCCTCACATGTTATTGTTCTCAGCTGTTTTGTGTTTCACCCCTGATTACGTTTGTTATTTAAACCCCTTGTGTGTGTATATGCGTTGCGAAGTATTGTGTGAGTGTTATCACCATGCCAAACCTTTGTTCATCGTGTTTCATTTTATGGTCTTTGATCTCGCTTCTAGTTTCTTGTTTCACCTTGCTTGTTCAATGCCTGTCTGCAGATCGCCTGACCCATTGTCTGCTTCTGACCACACTTTTTTTTCACGATTTGGATTTGTCTGCCTATCTCTGATCTAATAAAGCTCTTATCTGCACTTGCATCCATCCTAAACCTCCATCATGTGACGGCTGTTTAAAGTGCAGTGATCGGTCTGATGTTTAACACTTCCTTACCAACAACCCTTTGACTTTCAGTAAAATTTCACTTCACTTCATATATATGAAACTGACAGAGAAATGGGGAATGTGCAGTACAGTGATATGAGGTAAGACAGCAAGTGACTAATTACAGTGAAAATGACATGAGTCAGAAATGTGCAAAAAGATAGAACATGAGGTATGATACTAGCAATAAAACTGAGATATAATGGCCAGATGACACTGCAGTACAAATTATATGGACAAATTAAGAGTTTATTTATTTTTACAAAATAAGAATATAACATTTGAATAATGATTCACGTATTGATTCTGGAATTTAGGTTATTAAAACTGTTTTAACTAGGGAACTAGGGAAGCATTTTGTTTTGCAATTTCACTGAGTTATTTTTTTGTATGGTACTATTAAAATATCCCTCCCCTATTTGAGGTTTCTAGCAGGTGACTTTTCATGAGCAGACAGACAGCAGCAAAGGTGTGAGGCATGGCAGAAAAGGCAAGTGTACCACAAGGAGACAATAAAGAATTCATTTTCAGTGAATGGGGCACACCCTGCATTGTGCACAAAACAGAGAGAGTGTGTAAACCTGTGTTAAACTGCCTCAAATGAGCTATGAACAAATGAACAAGTGTCTGAAAGCTGCATGCCTCCATGCCACACCTGCGCTTGTTGCTGCCATAGGTGGTTGCCTATATGGCTTATGCCAGGATCCACCACTGCATAGAATTTGTATAAATTGACTTTGAAAAGAATAATGACATCCAGTTCTCACCTGTTTTTCAGTTCTTTCTGCCTTAGTTGAAACTGTATCATGGCCTTTATGTTTATCCATCGTACACAAGTAACAGATGAAGCTTTGGTCAGTACGACAGTAGATCTCGATGAGTTTGTCATGCTCAGAGCAGATCTTCTCCTGGAGCTCTAGAAAGGCTTCGACTAACTTGTGCTTCTTAAAGGCAGGACCCTCTAAGTGAGGTTTAAGATGATCTTCACAATAGGAGGCCTGACACACCAGACAGGAATTAATGGCTTTACGTTTTCTCCCGGTGCAGAAATCACACGCCACATCTCCAGGTCCAGCGTAACAGTGAGCAGGAGAAACAGCTTGGAGTTCAGTCTTATTTTGTTTCTCCACCATTTCAGCCAGCATGTTGTTCCTGCGTAGAACAGGCCTTGGAGTGAAAGTCTCTCTACACTGGGGACAGCTGTAGACACCCTTCACATCCTCCTGATCCCAGAAGCCATTAATACACACCTTACAGAAATTGTGGCCACAGGGCGTAGTCACTGGATCCTTCAGATGATCTAGACACACTGGACAGATGAACCGATCCTGATCTACTGAAATACTGGCTTCTGCCATTTTCCTGCACTCACACACTGTGAGTGTTTTCTGCGAAAAGAGCTTCCTAGTTCTATTTGTGGTGCAGTGTGACAGGTTTTTTAAAGCCACGAAGGCGTGGCTTTAAAGAGACACGGAGTTCAGGTTTTGAAGAATGTAGAGAATTGTTTTGTGTAAATGTGATTCTCTGTGATTTACATATTCTCATTAAATGAATTCTGAATTCTTATAAATATCTTTGCTTCATGACCATATTTTGCATATTTGAATGCGTTTTTACATCATTGCTGGAAGGTTTGTAAATAAAGCATCAAAAACAGCACATCAGGAGAACATTTATGTCATAAAAGCTTTTAAAATGTGTCTGATGCAAAGTAAATAACAGAAACAATTTTTAAAACACCAAAGCAACTTTTTAGTCAGAAGTCTGAATGGATAAAGGAAGCAGCTGCATAAAGGAATAAATGAACTAAACTAAACATGGGGAGACAAGAGAAAGAAAGAGAAAGAGCTTGACAGCTAGACTAGACTCCGTATGGAAGCTGGAACTTTAATCTTATTACAGTGACTTCTACAACAATCTGATTTTTGGACTTTTCTATAGTAGGTTACATGGAGGTGTTACACCCAGCTTACATTATTATATTAACCAGTAGGCGTCAGTAAATTGTAATCAAGCTGACAGAGTGTGTAAAGAGGCAGCAATGAGAATGTGAATTCATGCAGTAAAAATCTTTGTGTCAACTTAAAACTTTAAAACTATACAAATATCTTTCTCATGGGTTACTCTATGTTTAACTGGAAAAATGTTAGCTATCATTTTGATATTTTTTTACATTTATTCAAGTAAACAGTCAGTCAGGTTATACACACAGTTTAAACAGGATTTATTAAAGTAAGACACTCGAGTAACAAGCTTTGACTCTTCAACTTTATTAAAGTTTTAAAGCAAAGCAACATAATAGTGATAAAATAGCTATACATATATATATATATATATATATATACACACACACACACACACACACACACACACACAGTGGATTTAGAAAATCTACACACCCATAAATCGTGTCAGAAACTTTTCTACCTTATTATAAAATGTTAACCTGTTAATTAAAGTGAAATACAATAAGAATCAGTTTTCTTGATAATATCCAACTACAAAAGCCATGGGCCACAGAAAGACTACAAAGCAGGCATGGGATCTCATTGTTGAAAAATATAAATCAGGAGAGGAGGATTACAAACAATTTCCAAGGCATTGCATATATCAACAAGAGGAGAAAATACGTCACGACAGGGACACTACTAAGAACTGCATGTCCCTCTAAATATGATGAGAAGACCAGAAGAAAACTGGTCAGAGAGTTTGCCAAGAGGCCTACATCGACGTTAAAAGAATTGCAGTAATTTCTTGAAAGAACTGTTTGCTCCCTAAATGTGACAATAATCTCCCAAATTCTTCATATGTCTAGGCTACAGGGTAGGGTGGCAAGATGGAAAACTTTTTAAACTAAATAAAACAGTTCTAATTAATCATCCAATTTTCCAAAACCCTGTGGATTAATGTCTAATGACATTAGATGAGACCAAAGATTAACTTTTTGGCCATAATACCAAAAGATGTGTTTGGCACAAAAGAACACCATCCCCATGGGGAAGCATGGGGCAGCAGCATCATACTTTGGGGCTGGTTTTCTTCAGCTGGAACTGGGGCTTTAATCAGGGTCAATTAACGTCACAGTGACAATAACTTAGGACACCAAAGAGACCTTTCTTCTGACTCTGAAAAACACCAGAAGAAAGATGCCTTGGATGCCTGCTCACCTGCATGAACATGCCATAGACCTGCTGCAAGGAGGCATGAGGTCTGCAAATGTGGCCAGAGCAATAAACTGCAATGTCTGTAATGTAAGACGCCTGAGACAGTGCTACAGGGAGACAGGAAGGACAGCTGATCGTCCTTGCAGTAGAAAATTACATGTAACCATGTGTCCCCCCAAATGGGATTGAGAACTTGCAAAAGCTTTGGTGGAAGAGTGGGCTAAGATGAGATTCAGAGATGGTAAGTGAAAATTAATTTGAGCTCAGTTTTGAATGTGATAGCAGCAAAGGTTCTGAATTCTTCTACACATCTGACATTGTAGTTACCTTATTTTTTTAATTTAACACAAGAAATTTGTTTATTTCTTTTTATTATAATGGAGTATTATTTTTGCAGATTGATACGGATGGGGGTCTGAATATTTTCAGAGAGCACTGTATATTATCCAGGCCCTTAACCAGACAATGGTTAAAGATATAAAATAAAAAATGGCTTTAACACACAGTAGGGTGTGTTTCCACCAGAAGACACGCAGAAAGACACAGCAGTTTGAGTAAGTTTTATTATTTCAAAAGAAACCGTCTTTGGCAAACCCAAAACAGAATTTTTGAAACATTAGAAATTTTTCAGATCAGCACAATACATTTGCTAATAGTGCATATGTCATGATTTCTCCTTGAGTCAGCGCTGCAGGATTGCAGTGAGCTCGGAAAACTGAAGCGCATGCGCGTGCACGAGCCAGGTGCACGAGCGCTCAGCGAACGCACACTTTTCGGTTTTCAATGACAGTGCCTTTGTTTACTTTGGACACGTGCTTTTTTATGATTATGTTCTGTCTCCTCCCCTGTTTTGTCATTAGTTGTTTCCCGAATGTGTGTCATCGTTTTCAGCTGGCCTGTGTTTAACCCATGATTACATTCGTCATGTAAACCCCTCGTGTCTCTGTGCAAATTATATAGTATTGAGTTTACCGCTTTATTAAGCGATTGTTTCCTCGTCTCATGTTAATGACATTGTTTCTCGTGTTGATTCCAGCCTAGCCCTGTTTATGCCCGTTTGCCGATCGCCTGACCTTTTGAATGTTATTAGACCATGCTTCTGTATCACGATTTAGATTTGTCTGCCTGCCTCTCTCTTTAATAAACATCTTTAACTGCACATGCATCCCTCCTCAACCTCTCTTATGTCCCGGTATGTGACAGCATACAGTTAAATAGTCTGCTTCATAACATTTCTTTGTTCTAGAAACATCCTGCATTCTGCAATAAGATATTATTTATGTAATTTATTAATCTATAGAAAAGATGCCATTAGAAAATTATAATAAGAGAAATTAGTGTTACAGTTTGTACACCCAAAAGAGGCATTGTAGCTCAGGGTGAAATTAAATCTGACACCTCTCTTATAGTTTCTGTAAATTCCTTTACTAACATTTCATTTCAAGTCACATAACCTCAGAATTGAGTTATTACCTACACAGAACCCAGCGTATAGAGGATGAGATTGAATGAATGTGGTGTGGACTCTGTGGAGGAGCCTCATCATGTCAGACATGCTGTAGAAGGACAGAGTTCCTGCACTGTGATCCACATACACTCCTATTCTGGAGGATGCTGGACCTCGGAGATCAGTCTTAATGTTGTTGTGCCAGAAAGCGACAGAGGAAGGAGAACACTGCAGACTCCAGGACTGATTGTTGAATCCAAACAAACTCTCACTTCCGCCTCCTTTTCTGCTGATCTCTTTATAGGAGACTGATATGGACACATCACCACTCCATTCCACCTCCCAGTAACTGAATCCACACACACTCTCCTTACACAACACCTGAGACCAAGAGTCAAATCTCTCTTGATGATCAGGATATCGCTGTTGTGTCCTACTGCGCTTCACCACTCTGTTCTTTTCAGACAGAATGAGTTGACGATGTGCTGTACTGGGATCCAGAGTCAGATAACAGAAATCTAAAACAATAAAATGTGCATAGGTTAGATGTTAATGGAAAGTTGTACCTCCGTGGTTAAGAACGTGGACAACTGCTTGAAAGGTTGTGAGTTAAAATCACAGCACCAATAAGCTGCCACTGCTGGGCCCTTGAGCAAGGCCTTTAACCCTTAATTGCTCACCTGTATAAATGTGATAAATGTAATTTGCGCTGGATAAGGGCTGTTTGTGTGTGTTTTACACTTACACTGCAGTAAATCCTCTCTGGTTTTCGGCTGTAAAGGTAATACCTGAAATGCTGCAGCTGTGGAAATAAAATGGAAACAGAAATATGACATGGAAACAGTTTAAAGCCTTGTTTCAGACAGATACATCAATTAAATTGCTACCTTGTGGACAGATTTGGTTGAATCCCTCCTCACAGATTTTCTCGACTCGTTGTTTCAGATCTGAGAGAGATTTCCTCACCCCATCAAATGAGAGATGTTGATTGACAGTGAAGCTGGGTGAGTCCTCAGATCCAGGAGAAACACAGAGAGATGGGAAAACCTACAAAGAGGAAACACATAATAGAGAAGGATAAAAGTGTAGGAGAGGAACGAATGAATCTCAGACTGAATCAGACCAAAGACACACTTGTGATCTCAGACAGGAACATTTATTGTTCCTGTCCATTTATTTACCTCGGTGTGCTGGCTCTGACTGAGCTCCATACTGAGAACACTGCCACACCCGCTGCCCTTGCCTCCAACTTCAACTTCTCCCATACCTCACGCCCCAACAGACAAGGGGATGGTACAGGTTCTCTTGTCTCCAAAAATGGAAATTTACATGTCTTTCTCCCCCTTGCTCCTACACTTGCTTTGAATTTCATGCTGTTACAGTTACTGACCCAGCCAAAATGCTCTTTCTTGTTATTTATCATCCTCCAGGTCAACTGGGGAAGTTCAACAAAGAGTTTGACATGCTACTATGCACCAACCTGGATGCCGGGACTCCTTTTGTGGTCCTCGGTGACATTCACCTAGACAAGCTGCATGCAGCTAATTTTCTTGCACTCCTTCCCACATTGGACCTCAAACAGTTCGCCACCCCAACAACTCACAAAGCCGGCAAACAGCTCGACCTCATCCTCACACGTAACTGCAACACACAAAATCTTCTTATTACTCCTCTCCACACCTCTGACCATTTCTTTATCCAGTTTTATATTTATCTCCCCTCACCCCCTTCACTGTCTCCACCTTCAATCTCCTTTCATCACAGTCTTCACTCCCTTTCCCTCTCACACATCATCTCCATTGTCACAACCTCAATTTCCTCTGATATCCACCTCTCCTCACTGGACTTAAACACCGCAACTGACATGCTATGTTCCACTCTAACATCTTCTCTTTACAGCATCTGCCCCCTAACCTCTAGACCAGCTCGCACATCATGTCCTAGCCCTTGGCTCTCAGAAGCCCTGTCTAACAACCGGGCCAAACTAAGAGCAGCTGAAAGGAAATGCCATAAATCTAACGATCCGACTGACCTAACCAATTACCAAACATTTCTCTCCTCTTTTTCCCATAGCATCTCCACTGCTAAAGCCATATACTACCAAGAGAAGATTGGCAGCTCTCCCATCACCTGTACTCTCTTCAAAACCTTTTCTTCTCTTCTCTGTCCCCCTCCTCCCCCTACCTCTCTCACTGCAGACGATTATGCCACTTTCTTTTCCAACAAGGTTAGATCAATCAGGAACCAGTTCTCAACCACAGACACACATAGACCGACTCCTCCACCATGTAACTCTCAACTGACCTCTTTCTCACCTCTCTCAGAGACTGATGTCTCAAAACTACTCCTCTCTAGCAATCCCACAACCTGCCCTCTTGACCCTATACCTTCTCACCTTCTTCAGTCCATCTCTCCCACACTATTACCTGCACTCACACATATCTTTTACACATCCCTCTCTACTGGCACATACCCTACCTCACTTACAAAGGTTACCCCACTGCTTAGAAAAACTGTCACTTAACCCTGCTGTGGTTGACAACTACAGACCTGTTTCCCTTCTCCCTTTTCTTTCCAAAATTTTCAATCAACTCTCCATTTTTCCTCACACAGAACAACCTCCTGGAAACCAATCAGTCTGGCTTCAAAAGCAGTCACTCTACAGAGATTGCTCTGGTTTCTGTCACTGGAACATTATGACTAGCAAGATTAACCTCTAGATCATCTGTCCTCATCCTACTCAATCTCTCTGCTGCTTTAGACACTGTGAATCATCAGATCCTACTGTCAGCTCTCTCCAGCCTGGGCATCATCTGAATGACTGCTGCTGGGTGCTGGGTGGAATCCTATCTCTCAGACAGATCCTTCAAGGTATTGTGGAGTGAGGTATTTCTGAAACTCAGCAACTCACAACTGGTGTTCCTCAGGGGTCATTTCTGGGACCACTACTCTTTTCTATTTATACTAAATCTCTGTGGCAGGTGATTGAGTCTCATGGCTTCTCATACAATTGCTATGCTGATGACACCCAGCTCTATCTGTCCTTCCAGCCTGATGATCCATCTGTCTCTGCACGAATCTCTGCTTGCCTTTCGGACATCTCGGACTGGATAAGGGAACACCACCTTAAGCTCAACTTTGCAAAATCTAAGCTTCTTTTCATTCAGCGTCATCCCAGCCTGCCCCTCAAATCAACCACAACCTCACTGCACAGCTCAGCTCAACCACACTCAAGCCAATCAGGACAGCCAGGATCCTTGGAGTGACATTTTTTAAACAGCTTCAAGTTTACAGACCACATTTCAACAACTGCATGGTTCTGTAGGTTCATTCTGTATAACATCAAGAAAATCAGACCCTATCTCCCCGAACAGGCTACACAGCTACTAATCCAGGTTCTTGTCATATCAAAACTGGACTACTGCAATGCACTACTCTCAGGCCTCCCAGCCAGCTCCATCAAACCCCTTTAGATGATACAGAATGCAACAGTATGTCTGGTCTTCAACTAGCTCAAAAGGACCCACATCACACCCCTCTTCATCTCCCTCCACTGGCTTCCTGTAGCTGCCCATATCAAACTCAAGGCTTTGATGCTCACATACAAGACCTTGTCTGGAACAGCAGCCACCCCCCACCCCCCCAACCTCAACACTCTCCTGAAGGCTTACGTTCCTTCACGCAATCTGCAATCGATTAACGACCGAAGCTTAGTAGTGCCTACTCAGCATGGCTCAAGGTCCCTTTCCAGAACCTTCACACTAACTGTCCCTCAGTGGTGGAATAAACTTCCAACTTCAATACGGACCGCAGAATCTGTCACTATCTTCAAAAAAAAACAAACGTCCCAGCTCTTCCATGAGCATGTAATTAACCCCTCAAAAGCCAACCACACATCATCCTTCATTTTAAAAAAACAAAACAAAAAACATACTCTGACTTTCACACCTCTACTCTGGCACTTTGCTTTTCTAGAGCTCAATTAAAAAAATCTTATATTTCCTTATATATGCTTATATTTCCTCATTTGTAAGCCGCTTTGGATAAAAGCACCTGCTAAATGAAAAAATGTAAATGCTGTAATGAGCTTTTAGGAGGAAGCTTTGTGATGAACAGCGCCCTCTGTAGATCAGACAGTGAGTGTTACCTGGAGGAAGTGGATGTGATCGTGTGTGTGTGAAAGCTGCTCCAGCTCAGATATTCTCCTCTTAAGATCAGCAATCTCCTGCTCCAGTTGCTTCAGGTGTCGTTCAGCTCGACTCAGTTCAGCTTTCTCCTGAGCTCTGATCAACTCCTTCACCTCAGAGTACTTTTTCTCCATGGAGCTGATCAGCTCAGTAAAGATCTTCTCACTCTCATCTACTGCTGCCTGTGAACGCCTCTGTTAGACACACACACACACACACACACACACACACACACACATATATGATGGAGCTCCATTTAAAGATCAACTTTCTCCTACAGTGACCCTATACTGTCTACATTGTGTGTGTGTGTGTGTGAGAGAGAGAATGTTTAGAGGAATGTCTCTTCTCACTCCTCACCTTAATAGTGTCCACATTCTGTCTCAGCTCCTGCACCTTCTTCTGCTTCTCCTGGATCCTCTGCTGGAATTTCATCTGCTCCTCCTGCAGTTCATTCTGAGGCCAAATAAAATACATTTAATCATTCTGCATCATGAGCTCAGTGTGGCAATGTTAACATTTAACATGCCTAAAATAAATACATTTGACTCAGGTTCTATAGAATTGTAGTGTATAGCCCCAATTCCAAAAAAGTTGGTACGCTGTGTAAAATAAGAATGCAATGATTTGCTAATCTTATAAACCAATATGTTATCCATAATAGAACATAGAAAACATTCTAAATGTTTATAGTGAGGAAATGTACAATTTTAAGAAAAAAAAATCATGGATGCCACGCCCGCTAAACTTAAGAGGACTATAGAGGACCATCCGGCTTTTTATTAGCACTCAGTTAAAAAGCCTGCATCTTTGATAGTATTGGGGTGCATTAGTGCCTATGGAATGGGCAGCTTGTACATCTGGAAAGACACCATCAATGCTGAAAGGTATATACAGGTTTTAGAGCAACATATCAGTCTAAATTTCATCCCATCTTTACTTCTGAGAGACTCTGCCTCTCTAAGATACCCTTTTCATACGCAATCATGTTACTGACCTGTTACCAATTAACCTACTTAGTTGCAAAATGTTCCTCCGGCTGTTTCTTTTTGTATGCACGCCTCACTGGACTGCAATGCCCCTCCTGGTTGGTAGGGGGCACCTCTCTCTAGACTCATGCTGAACTCTGCTAATCATTAGGCCTGATTTGTTTCACCTGGGTTTTCCCCTATTTAAGCAGCCTTGGACTATGCCTCATTGTTTAGTCTTTGGCCTATAGCACTTGTTTTCTCTTGCAAGCTAAATCTGTGTTGTTTGTGTTTTGGGGCCTGTCTGTCTGTCCCCTTATTGTTGCTTTTAGTCAGTAAAGACTCTATTGTGGATTATCTCTGCCTAGTTGCCTCTGCTCTTGGGGTCATCATGTGGGGAATAGCTCTGCCAGTAAACTCACTGACTTTGTACATGAGACCCCAGTTTGATTCCCACCTAAGACTTGTTATACTCTTTAGTAACACTTACCTTCTCAGCCTTTTGTTGCCCCATCCCAACTCTTGAGACATATTGCGGCTATCAATGTCAAAATTACCTTATTGTTTTCCTTAAAGTGGTACATTTCCTCAAATTAAACATTTGATGTTTTCTGTGTTCTATTGTGAATAACATATAGGTTTGAGATTTGCAAATCACTGCATTCTGTTTTTATTTACGTTTTACACAGTGCCTCATCTTTTTTTGGAATTGGGCTTGTATTAGTATTTAGTATTGGTATACCATGCGACTGTTATAGCTACCACTGTTTACAGCTATGCACACCAGTCAGGCAATGGTGCTTTCACAACTTGCTGCTTTTGCACTATCTCTTTCAAGTATGGGGAATGTTCCTCAATTCTTCTACATATAAATGCTTTTAAAACTGAGTGGTTTTCACTCTACCTTGATGTCGTGACAAGTGAACACTAGACCTCTGTCACTATGTATCCGAAAGATAACGTTTCCACACTGAAACACACCTGTAAGGCATCTCTAAGCTCGCACCCGTTGTGTCTCTTCTCACCCCTTACACATCAGCCCCATCTTGTGAAGCATTGCAGACATACTGTCTCTCTCCATTTGAAACATTGCATACACTCTACTCCCTCATCACTCTAATGGATTGGAGACACTCTGAAGCATAAATGCACCCTCTCTCAGGGATCACCGACTCTCGTACTGTCTCCTTCACACTTTTATGATCTCTACAGTTGTAGCCTGTTTTCCTAATCAATGGCAGCCCAATTGTCTTTCACTAGCCACTTTATCCCAGACCAAGATACTGGGTCTCAGAAATAATTAACAAGATACAGCATGCATCAGTTTGAACTCTTTGGGGCCTGCTGGGGTTCCCACACTAGGGGTATGTAGTTTCAAGCAGTAGGAATCCATGCCAGTGGTGTTTAGGGTGATGCCTCCACTGCAAACAAGGCATAAAAATGTAGGATGGTCAGGACTTGGCGTCATTTTCCTAAAATGTTTTTGAACCCCTGATCTAGCACAAAGCAGAAGCAAGTCAGAAGTTCATCTCAAATTTTCATGTTTTTTTTTTCATCTTTTTGCAGTAACAATCACATTGCATGTTATGTAGATGTGGTCTGTAATCAAAACTGAGTTCTTAAACATCTTTTGCAAATTCTAATTGTCACACAATACATAGTTTCTATGTATAGAAAATATATGTAAACGTGTCTAAAACAAAATTTGCTTTATTACAAAGTAACAAGTTTCAAATGAAAGAATTACTTAAACATCAACACTTAGAGGTTTAACAAGGTCATTATGCACTGTTGTGTTGCTGTACAATTCGGTAAAATTATTGTTGAGTGTTGGCTGTTTAAAGTGGACTGACTGGTTTGACATGTTTAACACTTCCTTAACAACAACCCTTGTTGAACAACAAAAAATCACTTCACACTTCATATATATGCAACTGACAAATGGGGGATGTGCAGTACAGTGATGTGAGGTAAAATGGCAAGGGACTAATTACAGTGAAAATGACATGAGTCAGAAATTTGCAAAAAGGCAAGATAGAACATGAGGTATGATACCAGCAATAATACTGAGATGTAATGGCAGAATGACACTGCAGTGCAAATGATGTGGACAAATTAAGATATGTATTATTATTATTATTATTATTATTATTATTATTATTATTTATTTATTTATTTATTTATTTTACAAAATAAGAATATAACATTAAAATAATGATTCATGTATTGATTCTGGAATTGGTTTTTTAAAATAGTTTTAACTAGGGATCAAGGGAAGCATTTTGTTATTTTTTGTATGGTACTAATAAAATAATCCTTCCCAATTTGAGGTTTCTAGCAGGTGACTTTTCATGAGCAGACAGACAGCAGCAGAGGTGTGAGGCGTGGCAGAATGGGGGTGTATATCACAAGGAGACAATAAAGAATTCATTTTCAGTGAATGGGGCATGCCTGCATTGTGCACAAAACAGAGAGCATGCGCAATCCTGTGTAAAACTGCCTGAAATGAACTGTGAACAAGTGTCTGAAAGCTGCATGCCCCCATGCCACACCTGAGTGTGTTGCCACCCTAGGTGGTTGCCGATATGGCTTATGCCAGCATCTACCACTGCATAGAATTTGTATAAACTGACTTTGAAAAGAATAATGACATCCAGTTCTTACCTGTTTTTCAGTTCTTTCTGCTTTAGTTGAAACTGTATCATGGCCTTTATGTTTATCCATCATACACAAGTAACAGATGAAGCTTTGGTCAGTACGACAGTACATCTCGCTGAGTTTGTCATGTTCTGAGCAGATCTTCTCCTGGAGCTCTGCACGGGGTTCAACTAACTTGTGCTTCTTAAAGGCAGGAGCCTGATTGTGAGGTTTAATATGATCTTCACAATAGGAGGCCAGACACACCAGACAGGAATTAATGGCTTTACGTTTTCTCCCAATGCAGGAATCACACTCCACATCTCCAGGTCCAGCATAACGGGGAGCAGGAGAAACAGCTTGGAGTTCAGTCTCATTTTGTTTCTCCACCATTTCAGCCAGCATGTTGTTCCTGCATAGAACAGGCCTTGGAGTGAAAGTCTTTCTACACCTGGGGCAGCTGTAGACACCCTTCACATCCTCCTGATCCCAGAAGCCAATAATGCACACCTCACAGAAATTGTGGCCACAGGTTGTAGTCACTGGATCCTTCAGATGATCCAGACACACCGGACAGATGAACTGATCCTGATCTACTGAAATACTGGCTTCTGCCATTTCCCTGCACTCACACACTCACTCACAAAGGAAAATTTGTGAGTTTCGTTTTCTGTGAAAAGAGCTTCCTGGTTCTGTTTGTGGTGTAGTGTGACAGAGAGTGTAGGTGTGGCTTTAAAGAGGCAGGGAGTTCAGGTTTTATAGAATACGTGTAGAGAATTCTTTTGTGTAAATGTGATTCTCTGTGATTTACAAATTCTCATTAATTGAATTCTGAATTGTTATAAATATCTTTGCTAATATGATCATATACTGTGCAGTGGTGCTTGAAAGTTTGTGAACCCTTTAGAATTTTTTATATTTCTGCATAAATATGACCTAAAACATCTTCAGATTTTCACACAAGTCCTAAAAGTAGACAAAGAGAACTATTAAACCAATTAAACAATGTCACGTATCGGGAAACTCTGGACTCCACTTCCCATCAGCCACTGCACTGCTCTAGTTGTCACATGACCACCTGCACCTGATTCATGTTTTGGGTAATGAGCACTCATGTGTATATATAGGCCTTGTCTGCACCATTAGCTTGTCTTTTGTTGTCTTAGACCCCTGTGTTCCATGTTTCTTGATTTTGTTAGTGTATGTTTAGTTTTGCCACAGTATTCTGCCAAGTAGTCTTAGATTCATGTTGTTTATGTCTCAGTGTTTGTTTCATGCCACAGTAGTTTTCCAAGCTGTCATAGTGTATTCGTTTCTTAGTACGTTTCCTTCAATAAATGTCATTATCTGCACCTGCTTCTGGCTCACCCACGACTCGTGACAAACAAATGGGACAAGAAATATTATACTTGTTCGTTTATTTATTGACGAAAAATAACCCAATCTTTCAGATCTGTGAGTTGCAAAAGTATGTGAAACTCTAGGATTAGCAGTTAATTGAAGGTGAAATTAGAGTCAGGTGTTGACCATCAATGGGCTGACCATCAGCTGTGAATGAGCACCCTGCAATACAACCCCAATTCCAAAAAAGCTGGGACACTGTGTAAAATGTAACTAAAAACAGAATGCAATGATTTGCAAATCTCATAAACCCATGTTATTCACAACAGAACATAGAAAACATATCAAATGTTTGAACTGAGGAAATGCACCATTTTAAGGGGAAAAAATTAAGCTAATTTTGAATTTGATGGCAGAAACACATTTCAAAAAGGTTGGGATGGAAAAGTACGTGTTACTAAAATGAAACAGCTAGAGGAGCATTTTGAAACTAATTAGGTTAATAGGCAACAGGTCAGTAACAAGATGAAAAAAAGAGTATCTTAGAGAGGCAGAGTCTCTCTTTTTTTCCTGATAGCCTTTAAAAACATCTTTGATAAAAGTAGAACGCATTGAAATCATTCTCATGGCTGAATCTGGAAGCTGTTGCAAGACTGCGATGGACATGCAATTACATGCATAAAACCAGGAGTGTTTACACGAGTTCATTGTGCCAAGTTATCAACGCAATCCTGACTCCAAGTTCTATAGACAGTTACTTTTGTCACATCTTGAGACGTAAGGGAGATTAGGACGGATGCAATTGCAGTTAACAGTTTTACTGAGGGAGACACAGGCAGATAAATCCAGATCGTAACCCAAAAATGTAGTACGAAAACATGCAAAAGGTCAGGTGATCGGCAAACAGGCATAAACGGGGCAAAGCAGGATTCAAGGCCGCGGTCACAGAAATCAGGTCAAAATACAAAACAAGAAACATAAACTATGACCAGGAACTGGGAGCGGAAAAACCAGCATGGACTAAATGCACTAGTCTAGCAATGAAACATAACATGGACAGAGACTGTGACTAAGACTCTATATCTAACGTAATTATCTATAACGTATCTAAACTAATCTAATCTAATACTCCACGCCGTGTGCTGAGAGGCACGCTATATATATACAAACATAATGAGCGTATTATGTGCTGACGGCTGACACCAATCTAGACACACGCTTACACAATAGCCAATGACAGAACAGGGAGGAGACATAACAGAAACATAACAAAAGCACGTATCCATAGTAAACCATGTCACGGTTGTCAACATACGAACAGCGGGCGCTCGCACACCTTGCTCGTCCACGCGTGCCCACATGCTCTCCAGCACGCTGCTTAAAGGGGAAACCGTGACAACTTTGAGCTATCCATCTTCTATACCATTTATCCTCTTCAGGGTCAGAGGGAACCTGGAGCCTATCCCAGGGAGCATCGGGCACAAAGCGGGGTACATTCTGGACAGGGTGCCAATTAAATCTGACACCTCAGTTCAAATTTTATTTTCTAAAACCTTTTACTGACATTTCATTTTGGAACACCCAACCTCACAGCTGAGTTATTACCTACACCGAACCCAGCGTATAGAGGCTGACAGAATGTGGTGTGGACTCTGTGGAGGAGCTTCATCGTGCCAGAGATGCTGTAGAAGGACAGAGTTCCTACAATGTGATCCACATACACTCCTATTCTGGAGGATGCTGGACCTGGGAGTACAGTTTTAATGTTGTTGTGCCGGAAAATGACAGAGGAAGGAGAACACACCAGACTCCAGGACTGACTGTTGTATCCAAACACACACTCATTACCCTGCCCTTTCCTGCTGAGCTCTTTATATGACACTGATATGAAAGCAAAACCGCTCCACTCCACTTCCCAGTAACAGCGTCCACACACACTCTCCTTAGACAACATTTGAGGCCAGTAGTCAAATCTCTCAGGATGAACAGGGCATTGCTGTTGTGTCCTACTGTGTGTCACTGCTCTGTTCTTCTCAGACAGAATAAGGGAAGGATGTGCTGTGTTGGGATCCAAAGTCAGATAACAGAAATCTAAAACAATAAAATGTCCACAGTTTAGATGTTAGTCACAGGATATAAAAAGTGTGTGTGAGACACCTGTCTGTGTTTCTGTCCTCCTAATTCAGCTCTATATTAAATATTTTATATATTAAATATCAGTCATCAGGTACAAATATATCAGATTTAAATACAAAACACAGATATGTGTTGGGGGTTGGGGATGGGGACTTGTGTTATACTTACACTGCAGAAAATCCTTTCTGCTTTTCTGCTGTGAAGGTAATATCTGAAGTGCCGCAGCTGTGGAGAGACAAAAATATGACATGGAAACAGTTTCAAGCCTTGTTTCAGACAGATACATCAATTAAATTGCCACCTTAGTGGGTCAACATTCCAAATTTCAATTTAAGGCATCAACTACAATTTTCTCAGATAAATATAACATTAGTTTGTGGATTTGTGATTATGTTCCATTGACTTTGTTTGTCTGGTAAATTTATCTTGATGTAATTTACAAAGCTTGCTTGTTTACCTTGTGGACAGATTTTGTTGAATTCCTCCTCACAGATCTCCTCGACTCGTTTTTTCAGATCTGAGAGAGGTTTCCTCACTCCATCAAATGAGAGATGTTGATTGACAATGATGCTGGGTGAGGCCTCCCTTTGAGGAGAAGCACAGAGAGACGGGAAACTCTACAGAGAGGAAACACATAATAGAGAAGGAGAAAAGTGTAGGAGAGGAACGAATGAATCTCAGACTGAATCAGACCAAACACACACTTGTGATCTCAGACAGGAACATTTATTGTTGCTGTAATGAGCTTTTAGTAGGAAACTTTGTGAGGAACAGCGCCCTCTGTAGATCAGACAGTGAATGTTACCTGGAGGAAGTGGATGTGATCGTGTGTGTGTGAAAGCTGCTCCAGCTCAGTGACTCTCCTCTTAAGATCAGCAATCTCCTGCTCCAGTTGCTTCAGGAGTCGTTCAGCTCGACTCAGTTCAGCTTTCTCCTGAGCTCGGATCAACTCCTTCACCTCCGAGCGCTTTTTCTCCATGGAGCTGATCAGCTCAGTAAAGGTCTTCTCACTCTCATCTACTGCTGCCTGCGAATGCCTCTGTTAGAGCACACACAAACACACACACACACACACACACACACACACACACACACACACATGCACACACACACACACAATGGAGCTCTATTTAAAGATCATCTCTTTCTATTACAGTGACCCTATACCAGGGGTGGGCAATCTTATCCGGAAAGGTCCGGTGTGGGTGCAGGTTTTCATTCCAACCAAGCAGGAGCCACACCTGATTCCACCTGTTTAATCAGTTGATCTTGGCTTTCAATAGATTCAGGTATGGCTTCTGCTTGGTTGGAATGAAAACCTGCACCCACACCGGCCCTTTCCGAATAAGATTGGACACCCCTGCCCTATACTGTCCATAAAGTGTGTGTGTGTGTGTGTGTGTGTGTGTGTGTGTGTGTATGTGTGTTTCACTCCTCACCTTAATAGTGTCCACAGTCTGTCTCAGCTCCTGCATCTTCTTCTGCTTCTCCTGGATCCTCTGCTGGGATTTCATCTGCTTCTCCTTTACCTCATTCTAAGACCAAATAAAATACATTTCATTATTTCTGCATCAGGAGCTCAGTGTGTCGATAATAACTGCAAATAAATATATTTCACTCCTGTTCTATAGAATTATAGAGTAAAAAAACAAAGTATACCTAATTGTAAAATTGGAAAAAAATTCCAACTCTCATAGTTCAGCAATATTCACCCTGAATACGATGCCTAATTGACTTTCTCTAGCCACTTTATCACAGACCAAGACACTGGGTCTCAGAAAGGATTCACAAGATACAGCATACATCAGTCTGAACTCTTTGGGACCTGTCTATCTAGTGCTCGGGTTCCCACACTAGAGGTCTGTAATTTAAACCAGTAGAAGTCCATGCCAGTGGTGTTTAGGGTGATGCCTCCTCCTCCAACAAGGCATAAAGATGTAGAGTCCTCAAGATTTGGGGTCAAAGAAAATTCATAATGTCCATTTGGGGTCATTTTGCCAAAATGTTTTGGAAACCAGTCAGAACTTTTTTTCAGAGTTTTCCCCACTTTTTGCACTAACACAATCATATTTCACGCCATGTAGGTGTGGTCTGTAATCGAAAATGAGTTTTTAAACATTTTTTGCAAATTGTTTGCCAGTTGTTACAGTGTCACGTAATGGAGGTTAGGACGGATGCGAGTGCAGACAAGAGGTTTATTAAAGAGAGGCAGGCAGACCCAAATCATGAAACAAAAGCGTGGGTCAGGCGATCTGCAAACGGGCATAAAACAGGCAGGGCACAGCACGTAACAAGAAACAAGAAACAAGATTAAAAACTATTAAACAAACCACGAGGAACAAACTACAAAGGCTTGGTACGCGGAAACACTCAGGTAATACTTCACAAAGTACAAAGAGGCACAAGGGGTTTAAATGACAAACGTGCTTCGAGTTCACCCTTCAGGTTTCGGACCACGGTGCGTGATACAGTGCTAGTGCAAGGGGAAATCATGACACACAGTATGCAGTAAGTTTTCGTAAACATATGTAAACATGTCTAAAATAAAATACATTACAATGTAACAGAAGTTTCAAATGAAAGAATTATTTAAACATCAACGTCTTTACAACACTGTTACAGAGCTTTAACATGGTCATTGTGCACTGTCCTGTTGCTGTACAATTCTGTAAGAACACTGTTGGGTTCTGGCTGTTTAAACGGCACTGACCGGTCTGACGTTTAACATTTCCTTATCTACAACCCTTTGACTTTTAGTAAAACTTCACAGTGAATGAAAGTCATAAAAACCAATTTAATCAACTGAACAGAAATGAGATTTTACAAAAAAAAAATTTGTATAAACGGACTTTGAAAAGAATAATAACATGCAGTTCTCACCTGTTTTTCAGTTCTTTCTGCTTTAGTTGAAACTGCATCATGACCTTTGTGTTCATCCATCGTACACAAGTAACAGATGAAGCTTTGGTCAGTACGACAGTAGATCTCAATCACGTTGTCATGCTGAGAGCAGATCTTCTCTTGGAGCTCTGCACGGGCTTCAACTAACTTGTGCTTCTTTAAGGCAGGAGCCTGATAGTGAGGTTTAAGATGATCTTCACAATAGGAGGCCCGACACTCCATACATGAATTAATGGCTTTACGTTTTCTCCCAGTGCAGGAATCACACTCCACATCTTTAGGTCCAGTGTAACGGTGAGCAGGAGAAGCTGCTTGGAGTTCAGTCTTATTTTGTTTTTCCACCATTTCAGCCAGCATGTTGTTCCTGCATAGAACAGGCCTTGGAGTGAAAGTCTCTCTACACTGGGGACAGCTGTAGACGCCTGTCAGATCCTCTTTATCCCAGTAGCCATTAATACACACCTTACAGAAATTGTGGCCACAGGTTGTAGTCACTGGATCCTTCAGACGATCCAGACACACTGGACAGATGAACCGATCCTGATCTACTGAAATACTGGCTTCTGCCATTTTCCTGCACTCACACACTCACTCAGAAAGGAAAATTTGTGAGTTTCGTTTTCTGCAAAAAGAGCTTCCTGGTTCTGTTTGTGGTGTAGTGTGACAGAGAGCGTAGGTGTGGCTTTAAAGAGGCAGGGAGTTCAGGTTTTAAAGAATACATGTAGTGTTCTTTTGTGATTTTCTGTGATTTACATACAGTTGCAATCAATATTATTGAACCCCCATTGCAAATTAGGTTTATGGTCAAAATTTCCAGACTTTCAGCTGTTTGCAATGAACAAATCAAACAAAATCAATTGAAATAGTTCAACACAATGAATGCTTAAAGTGGCTTCCCCAAATTCAACTAAAAAGCAACTTATATTGACTCCTACAGTTTCATAATTATTCAACCCCTTGAATAGAATCCCTAACAACAGTACAAATATGCTAAACAGGTGTTGTCTCAAGCACACCTGATGCAATTAATCAAGGGCTTCATTAGTTGCACCAGGTGTGCTTGAGCTTGTACACGTGAAATACCTGAACTGGCTAGGTGCAGAAAATTATTGAACTACCTGGACGGGGCAGAAAAAGGAAGCTATCAACGGCTGCAAGCAGATTTCTGAGAAGGCAGGTTGTGAAAAACCTTCGAGTGACTGCAAAAGACCTGCAGCAAGACTTGGTGGCAACAGGCACTGAGGTTTCAGTGAGCATAGTAAGGTGTGTACTAAACGCAGAAGGTTTCCAAGCCAGAACTCCAAGACGTTCACCACTACTGACCCCAAATCACAAGAAAGGTCACTCAAAATCATATAAATAAGCCACAGACATTTTGCGATTCTGTTCTGTGGAGCGATGAAACAAAACAGGAACTTTTCGGCACGATGGATCAGCGGTATGTCTGGAGGAAAAATATCAAAGAAAGAACCCTCTGTCCACACTCACGCATGATGGTGGCTTGGTGATGCTCTGGGGCTGCTTTGCATCCTCTGGCACTGGAAACCTGCAGCGTGTGGAAGGCAAGATGGATTCATTGAAGTATCAGGAAATCCTAGAAGAAAACGTCATGCCGTCTGTGAGGAAGCTGAAGCTTGGGTGTTATTCGACCTTCCAACAGGACAATGATCCCAAGCATACCTCAAATTCCACCAAGGCTTAGTTGCAGAAGAAGTCCTGGAAGATTCTACAGGGAAATCACAGTCAGCTGACTTGAACCCCACAGAAAATCTCTGGTGGGATTTGAAGAAGGTAGTTGCAGCATGCAAGCCCAAGAATTTTATTGAACTGGAGGCCATTGCTCATGAGGAATGGGATAAGATTCCTCAGGAACACTGCCAGAGGCTGGTGTCTGGCTGTGAATCTCATTTGCAGCAGGTCATAAGAGCATAAGAGCAGATCATAAGTACTAAAAGTGCTTGCCATGAAGGGGTTGAATAATTTTGAAACTGGAAAAGTTATTAGAAATTGCATTTTCACTTGAATTTGGGGAAACCACTTGAAGCATTCGTTGTGTTGAACTATTTCAATTGCTTCTGTTTGATTTGTTCATTACAAACAGCTGAAAGTCTGCAAAATTTGACGATAAACCTGATTAGCAATGGGGGTTGAATAATTTTGTTGAATTTGTTGAATAAAAGGTTGAATATTCCTTTTATATTTTGGACACATGCTTCAAAAGTTATTATCATAAACGTATTTCCATATTAGTGCCAAATTTGACCCGATGGTGGTGCTAGAGTGTTGGCAGCACTTGGACCAAATTTTTAACTGATGGTTCTTTGGGCTGTCATAGTTACCCTATGCAGAAGAAGAAGAAGAAGAAGAAGAAGAAGAAGAAGAAGAAGAAAAGGTAACACAGAAAGACACAGGAGTTTGAGTAAAGTTTATTATTACAAAAGAAACCGTCTTTGCCAAAGCCAAAACGGAATTTTTGAGACATTAGAAATTTTTCATACCAGTATAATACATTTGCTAACCATGCATACAGTTAAATAGTTTGTTTGATAACATTTTTTTTCTAGAAACATTCTGCAGTCTGCAATAAGATATTATTTATGTAATTTATTAATCAATAGAAAATATGCAGTTGAGTAATAATAATAATAATAATAATAATAATAATAATAATAATTATAAAAGCTGCAAGCAGCATTTTCAGGGGCCAAGCACCCAGACTCGGTGAGCCGGACATTCACAGACCTACTACAATTGTTGACTAAGCTATCACAGGAAAACAGAGCCATAACGTTAGGCAAAGGGATTCAAGAGCGATTTGTAGTTTCACTGATGACGTGTATGGTGGAATTCTGTGATTGTAGGAGGAAAGCTCTAAATCAATAAATGGGCAGCATTTGTATTGTGTTTGTTTGTTGTTTTTATAAAAATATTGCCAGCTTGGCTGTTAGATTGGTTGGCCCTTTATGGACAAACTGTTTGGAGTATTCAAGATTATTTTAATAACTTTTGTGAGGCTTACTCTGAACTCTGATGTCTGCGAAATTTGGTGATGATTGTACAACATTTGTAGGGGGAGTAGCAAAAAAAACCAAAAGTTTTTCAAAGATGGCATAAATTTTAATTAAGTAGAAAGTCATAGGGTACGTTAAACTCGTGTCAACCCAGGCTTTTAAATTTAGGACACATGGTTCAAAAGTTATGACCATAAACGTACTTCCATATTAGGCCCAAATCTGACACAACAGTGGTGCAGCATTTGGCCAGAACGTTCCTTAGACCCTCCCCAATCAGTGTCCAGAATTTCACATTTTACCATACGGTTCTATGGGCTGCCAGAAAAAGAACAAAAGGTAGAATAACAATATTTAATTAGTGTTTATAAAGTGGCATTGTAGCTCGGGGTGAAAATAAATCTGACACCTCAGTTAAACTCTTTTACTAACATTTCATTTTGGAACACACAACCTCACAGCTGAATTACTACCTACACAGAACCCAGCGTAGAGAGACTGAGAGAATGTGGTGTGGACTCTGTGGAGGAGCTTCATCGTGCCAGAGATGCTGTAGAAGGACAGAGTTCCTACAATGTGATCCACATACACTCCTATTCTGGAGGATGCTGGACCTGGGAGTACAGTTTTAATGTTGTTGTGTCGGAAACAGACAGAGGAAGGAGAACACACCAGACTCCAGGACTGACTGTTGTACCCAAACACACACTCATTACCCTGCCCTTTCCTGCTGAGCTCTTTATATGAGACTGATATGGACACATTACCACTCCACTCCACCTCCAAGTAACAGTGTCCACACACACTCTCCTTACACAACACCTGAGGCCAGTAGTCAAATCTCTCAGGATGATCAGGGCATTGCTGTTGTGTCCTACTGCGTGTCACCACTCTGTTCTTCTCAGACAGAATAAGGGAAGGATGTACTGTGTTGGGATCCAGAGTCAGATAACAGAAATCTAAAACAATAAAATGTCCACAGTTTTGATGTTAGTCACAGGATATAAAAAGTGTGTGTGAGACACCTGTCTGTGTTTCTGTCCTAATTCAGCTCTATATGAAATATTTTAAATATTAAATATCAGTCATCAGGTACAAATATATCAGATTTAAATACAAAACACAGATATGTGTGTATGTGTGTGTGTGTGTGTGTGGGGGGGTTGTTGTTGTGTTACACTTACACTGCAGAAAATCCTTTCTGCTTTTCTGCTGTGAAGGTAATATCTGAAGTGCTGCAGCTGTGGAGATAAAATAGAGACAGAAATATGACATGGAAACAGTTTCAAGCCTTGTTTCAGACAGATACATCAATTAAATTGCCACCTTAGTGGGTCAACATTCCAAATTTCAATTTAAGGCATCAACTACAATTTTCTCAGATAAATATAACATTAGTTTGTGGATTTGTGATTATGTTCCATTGACTTTGTTTGTCTGGTAAATTTATCTTGATGTAATTTACAAAGCTTGCTTGTTTACCTTGTGGACAGATTTTGTTGAATTCCTCCTCACAGATCTCCTCGACTCGTTTTTTCAGATCTGAGAGAGATTTCCTCACTCCATCAAATGAGAGATGTTGATTGACGATGATGCTGGGTGAGGCCTCCCTTTGAGGAGAAGCACAGAGAGACGGGAATCTCTACAGAGAGGAAACACATAATAGAGAAGGAGAAAAGTGTAGGAGAGGAACGAATGAATCTCAGACTGAATCAGACCAAACACACACTTGTGATCTCAGACAGAAACATTTATTGTTGCTGTAATGAGCTTTTAGGAGGAAACTTTGTGAGGAACAGCGCCCTCTGTAGATCAGACAGTGAGTGTTACCTGGAGGAAGTGGATGTGATCGTGTGTGTGTGAAAGATGCTCCAGCTCAGTGACTCTCCTCTTAAGATCAGCAATCTCCTGCTCCAGTTGCTTCAGGAGTCGTTCAGCTCGACTCAGTTCAGCTTTCTCCTGAGCTCGGATCAACTCCTTCACCGCCGAGCGCTTTTTCTCCATGGAGCTGATCAGCTCAGTAAAGATCTTCTCACTCTCATCTACTGCTGCCTGTGAACGCAACTGTTAGACACACACACACACACACACATATGCACACACACACACACACACACAATGGAGCTCTATTTAAAGATCATCTCTTTCTATTACAGTGACCCTATACCAGGGGTGGGCAATCTTATCCGGAAAGGGCCGGTGTGGGTGCAGGTTTTCATTCCAACCAAGCAGGAGCCATACCTGATTCCACCTGTTTAATCAGTTGATCTTGGCTTTCAATAGATTCGGCCCTTTCCGGATAAGATTGGACACCCCTGCCCTATACTGTCCATAAAGTGTGTGTGTGTGTGTGTGTGTGTGTGTGTGTGTGTGTGTGTTTCACTCCTCACCTTAATAGTGTCCACAGTCTGTTTCAGCTCCTGCACCTTCTTCTGCTTCTCCTGGATCCTCTGCTGGGATTTCATCTGCTTCTCCTTTACCTCATTCTGAGACCAAATAAAATACATTTCATTATTTCTGCATCAGGAGCTCAGTGTGTCGATAATAACTGCAAATAAATATATTTCACTCCTGTTCTATAGAATTATAGTGTAAAAATTTTTTTAAAAATAAGTATACCTAATTGTAAAATTGGAGAAAAAGTCCAACTCTCATAGTTCAGCAATATTCACCCTGAATACGATGCCTAATTGACTTTCTCTAGCCACTTTATCACAGACCAAGACACTGGGTCTCAGAAAGGATTAAGATACAGCATACATCAGTCTGAACTCTTTGGGACTTGTCTATCTAGTGCTCGGGTTCCCACACTACGGGTCTGTAATTTAAACCAGTAGATGTCCATGCCAGTGGTGTTTAGGGTGATGCCGCTTCCTCCTCCAACAAGGCATAAAGATGTAGAGTCCTCATGATTTGGGGTCAAAGAAAATTCATAATGTCCATTTGGGGTCATTTTGCCAAAATATTTTGTAAACCTTGATCTAGCACAAAGCAGAACCCAGTCAGAACTCCATCTCAAGCTTTCAGAGTTCTCGCCACTTTATGCACTAACACAATCACATTTCACGCCATATAGGTGTGGTCTGTAATCGAAAATGAGTTTTTAATCATCTTTTGCAAATTCCACTTGTTACACAGTGTCACGTAATAGAGGTTAGGACGGATGCGAGTGCAGACAAGAGGTTTATTAAAGAGAGGCAGGCAGACAAACCCAAATCGTGAAACAAAAGCGTGGTCAGAAACAGGCAATGGGTCAGCAGGTAATGAGAAATGAGAAACAAGATTAAAAACTATTAAACAAACCACAAGGAACAAGGTTCAAACGCTTGGTACGCGGAAACACCCAGGTAATACTTCACGAAGTACAAAGAGGCACAAGGGGTTTAAATGAAAAACGCGCTTCGAGTTCACGCTTCAGGTTTCAGACCACGGTGCATGCTACAGTGCTATTGCAAGGGGAAATCGTGACACACAGTATGGAGTGAGTTTTCGTAAACATATGTAAACATGTCTAAAATAAAATACATTACAAGGTAACAGAAGTTTCAAATGAAAGAATTATTTAAACATCAACGTCTTTACAACACTGTTACAGAGCTTTAACATGGTCATTGTGCACTGTCGTGTTGCTGTACAATTCTGTAAGAACACTGTTGGGTTCTGGCTGTTTAAACGGCACTGACCGGTCTGACGTTTAACATTTCCTTATCTACAACCCTTTGACTTTTAGTAAAACTTCACAGTGAATGAAAGTCATAAAAACCAATTTAATCAACTGAACAGAAATGAGATTTTACAAAAAAAAATTGTATAAACGGACTCTGAAAAGAATAATGACATGCAGTTCTCACCTGTTTTTCAGTTCTTTCTGCTTTAGTTGAAACTGCATCATGACCTTTGTGTTCATCCATCGTACACAAGTAACAGATGAAGCTTTGGTCAGTACGACAGTAGATCTCGATCGGTTTGTCGTGCTGAGAGCAGATCTTCTCCTGGAGCTCTGCACGGGGTTCAACTAACTTGTGCTTCTTTAAGGCAGGAGCCTGATAGTGAGGTTTAAGATGATCTTCACAATAGGAGGCCCGACACTCCATACATGAATTAATGGCTTTACGTTTTCTCCCAGTACAGGAATCACACTCCACATCTTTAGGTCCAGTGTAACGGTGAGCAGGAGAAGCTGCTTGGAGTTCAGTCTTATTTTGTTTCTCCACCATTTCAGCCAGCATGTTGTTCCTGCGTAGAACAGGCCTTGGAGTGAAAGTCTCTCTACACTGGGGACAGCTGTAGACGCCTTTCAGATCCTCTTTATCCCAGAAGCCATTAATACACACCTTACAGAAATTGTGGCCACAGGTTGTAGTCACTGGATCCTTCAGACGATCCAGACACACTGGACAGATGAACCGATCCTGATCTACTGAAATACTGGCTTCTGCCATTTTCCTGCACTCACACACTCACTCAGAAAGGAAAATTTGTGAGTTTCGTTTTCTGCGAAAAGAGCTTCCTGGTTCTGTTTGTGGTGTAGTGTGACAGAGAGCGTAGGTGTGGCTTTAAAGAGGCAGGGAGTTCAGGTTTTAAAGAATACATGTAGAGAATTCCTTTGTGATTCTCTGTGATTTACATACAGTTGCAAACAAAATTATTCAACCCTCATTGCAAATTAGGTTTAAGGTAAAAATTTCCAGATTTTCAGCTGTTTGCAATGAACAAATCAAACAAAATCAATTGAAATAGTTCAACACAGTGAATGGTTAAAGTGGCTTCCCCAAACTCAACTGAAAATTCAAATTATAATGATTTCTCCAGTCTCATAATTATTCAACCCCTTGAATAGAATCCCTAACAACAGTACAAATATGCAAAACAGGTGTTGTCTCAAGCACACCTGATGCAATTAATCAAGGGCTTCATTAGTTGCACCAGGTGTGCTTGAGCTTGAACACGTGAAATACCTGAACTGGCTAGGTGCAGAAAATTATTGAACTACCTGGACGGGGCAGAAAAAGGAAGCTATCAACGGCTGCAAGCAGATTTCTGAGAAGGCAGGTTGTGAAAAACCTTCGAGTGACTGCAAAAGACCTGCAGCAAGACTTGGTGGCAACAGGCACTGAGGTTTCAGTGAGCATAGTAAGGTGTGTACTAAACGCAGAAGGTTTCCAAGCCAGAACTCCAAGACGTTCACCACTACTGACCCCAAATCACAAGAAAGGTCACTCAAAATCATATAAATAAGGCACAGACATTTTGCGATTCTGTTCTGTGGAGTGATGAAACAAAACAGGAACTTTTCGGCACGATGGATCAGCGGTATGTCTGGAGGAAAAATATCAAAGAAAGAACCCTCTGTCCACACTCAAGCATGATGGTGGCTTGGTGATGCTCTGGGGCTGCTTTGCATCCTCTGGCACTGGAAACCTGCAGCGTGTGGAAGGCAAGATGGATTCATTGAAGTATCAGGAAATCCTAGAAGAAAACGTCATGCCGTCTGTGAGGAAGCTGAAGCTTGGGTGTTATTGGACCTTCCAACAGGACAATGATCCCAAGCATACCTCAAATTCCACCAAGGCTTAGTTGCAGAAGAAGTCCTGGAAGATTCTACAGGGAAATCACAGTCAGCTGACTTCAACCCCACAGAAAATCTCTGGTGGGGTTTGAAGAAGGTGGTTGCAGCATGCAAGCCCAAGAATTTTATTGAACCGGAGGCCATTGCTCATGAGGAATGGGATAAGATTCCTCAGGAACACTGCCAGAGGCTGGTGTCTGGCTGTGAATCTCATTTGCAGCAGGTCATAAGAGCATAAGAGCAGATCATAAGTACTAAAAGTGCTTGCCATGAAGGGGTTGAATAATTTTTTCAAACTGGAGAAGTCATTAGAAATTGCATTTTCACTTGAATTTGGGGAAACCACTTGAAGCATTCGTTGTGTTGAACTATTTCAATTGCTTCTGTTTGATTTGTTCATTACAAACAGCTGAAAGTCTGCAAAATTTGACGATAGACCTGATTAGCAATGGGGGTTGAATAATTTTGTTGAATTTGTTGAATAAAAGGTTGAATATTCCTTTTATATTTTGGACACATGCTTCAAAAGTTATTATCATAAACATACTCCCATATTAGTGCCAAATTTGACCCGATGGTGGTGCTAGAGTGTTGGCAGCACTTGGCCAAAATGTTTAACCCGTGGTTCTTTGGGCTGTCATAGTTACCCTATCCAGAAGAAGAAGAAGAAGAAGAAGAAGAAGAAGAAGAAGAAGAAGAAGAAGAGGAAGAAGAAGAAGAAGAAGAAGAAGAAGAAGAATAGGTAGAATAACAATAGAGTGCTTGGCCAGTTAATAATACTAATTCTAAATGGCCCCTTTTACTAACATTCCATTTTGAGTCACATAACCTTACAGATGAGTTATACTATATCCTGAACCCAGCATATAGAGGCTGAGTGAATGTGGTGTGGACTCTGTGGAGGAGCCTCATCGTGTCAGAGATGCTGTAGAAGGACAGAGTTCCTGCACTGTGATCCACATACACTCCTATTCTGAAGGGTACTGGACCTTGGAGCTGAGTCTTATTGTTGTTGTGCCGGAAACAGACAGAGGAAGAAGAACAACGCAGACTCCAGGACTGACTGTTGTATACAAACAAACACTCATGAGCCTCTCCTTTCCTGTTGATCTCTTTATACGAGACTGATATGGACACAACACCGCTCCATTCCACCTCCCAGTAACAGCGTCCACACACACTCTCCTTACACAACACCTGAGACCAGGAGTCAAATCTCTCTGGATGATCAGGGTATGGCTGTCCTGTCCTGTTACGTTTCACCACTCTGTTCTTCTCAGACAGAATGAGTCGACGATGTACCGTGTTGGGATCCAGAGTCAGATAACAGAAATCTAAAACAATAAAATGTCCACATGTTAGATGTTAATGGGAAGTGGCACCTGGATGCTCTGCTGGAATTTCATCTGCTCCTCCTTTACCTCATTCTGAGACCAAATAAAATACACTTCATTATTTCTGCATCAGGAGCTCAGTGTGGCGATTTTAACATGCCTAAAATAAATTAATTTTACTCAGGTGCTATAAAATTATAGTGTACAACCCCAATTCCAAAAAAGTTGGGATGCTGTGTAAAAAGTAAATAAAAACAGAATGCAGTGATTTGCAAATCTTATAAACCCATATGTTATTCATAATAGAACATAGAAAACATTTAAAATGTTTAAATTGAGGAAATGTACCACTGTAAGAGGAAAAAAATTAAGGTAATTTTGAATTTGATGGCAGCAACACGTTTAAAAAAAGTTGAGATGGGGGCAACCAAAGGCTGGAAAAGTACGTGTTACTAAAAATAAACAGCTGGAGGAACATTTGCAACTAATTAGGTTAATTGGCAACAGGTCAGTAACAAGATTGTGTATAAAAAGAGTATCTTAGAGAGGCAGAGTCTCTCTTTTTTTCCTGATAGCCTTTAAAAACATCTTTGATAAAAGTAGAACGCATTGAAATCATTCTCATGGCTGAATCTGGAAGCTGTTGCAAAACTGCGATGGACATGCAATTACATGCATAACACCAGAAGTGTTTACACGAGTTCATTGTGCCAAGTTATCAACGCAATCCTGACTCCAAGTTCTAGAGACAGTTACTTTGAGCAACTGGCCCCACAGCTGATAGCCAGCAACAGCTGTGGGTTTTTTAAATAGATTTGTTAAAATCAAGTTGTAGAAGCATCTCAAAGATTGTCAATGAAAATGACAGTTAGCTCAGTTTTGAGTGTCATAGCAAAGGGTCTGAATTCTTATTTAAATTTGATATTGGCAGGTTTTTTTCATGTAAAATGAAATTTGTTTACACTTTTTATAATAATAGAGTATTATTTTTTGCAGATTGATGCACTGTAAGACTGCACTGTATAATAACCAGACTCTTCACCGGAAAATGGTTGAAGAAATATAATATGGCTTTGGTGGAAAAGCAGCAACACAGAAAGACACAGGAGTTTGAGTAAAGTTTATTATTACAAAAGAAACCGTCTTTGCCAAAGCCAAAACGGAATTTTTGAGACATTAGAAATTTTTCATACCAGTATAATACATTTGCTAACCATGCATTCAGTTAAATAGTTTGTTTGATAACATTTTTTTTCTAGAAACATTCTGCAGTCTGCAATAAGATATTATTTATGTAATTTATTAATCAATAGAAAATATGCAGTTGAGTAATAATAATAATAATAATAATAATAATAATAAAAGCTGCAAGCAGCATTTTCAGGGGCCAAGCACCCAGACTCGGTGAGCCGGACATTCACAGGCCTACTACAATTGTTGACTAAGCTATCACAGGAAAACAGAGCCATAACGTTAGGCAAAGGGATTCAAGAGCGATTTGTAGTTTCACTGATGACGTGTATGGTGGAATTCTGTGATTGTAGGAGGAAAGCTCTAGATCAATAAATGGGCAGCATTTGTATTGTGTTTGTTTGTTGTTTTTATTAAAAAATTGCCAGCTTGGCTGTTAGATTGGTTGGCCCTTTATGGACAAACTGTTTGGAGTATTCAAGATTATTTTAATAACTTTTGTGAGGCTTACTCTGAACTCTGATGTCTGCGAAATTTGGTGATGATTGTACAACATGTGTAGGGGGAGTAGCAAAAAAAAAACAACGTTTTTCAAAGATGGCATAAATTTTAATTAAGTAGAAAGTCATAGGGTACGTTAAACTCGTGTCAACCCAGGCTTTTAAATTTAGGACACACGGTTCAAAAGTTATGACCATAAACGTACTTCCATATTAGGCCCAAATCTGACACAACGGTGGTGCAGCATTTTGGCCAGAACGTTCCCTAGACCCTCCCCAATCAGTGTCCAGAATTTCACATTTTACCATACGGTTCTATGGGCTGCCAGAAAAAGAACAAAAGGTAGAATAACAATATTTAATTAGTGTTTATAAAGTGGCATTGTAGTTCGGGGTGAAAATAAATCTGACACCTCAGTTAAACTCTTTTACTAACATTTCATTTTGGAACACACAACCTCACAGCTGAATTACTACCTACACAGAACCCAGCGTAGAGAGACTGAGAGAATGTGGTGTGGACTCTGTGGAGGAGCTTCATCGTGCCAGAGATGCTGTAGAAGGACAGAGTTCCTACAATGTGATCCACATACACTCCTATTCTGGAGGATGCTGGACCTGGGAGTACAGTTTTAATGTTGTTGTGTCGGAAACAGACAGAGGAAGGAGAACACACCAGACTCCAGGACTGACTGTTGTACCCAAACACACACTCATTACCCTGCCCTTTCCTGCTGAGCTCTTTATATGAGACTGATATGGACACATTACCACTCCACTCCACCTCCAAGTAACAGTGTCCACACACACTCTCCTTACACAACACCTGAGGCCAGTAGTCAAATCTCTCAGGATGAACAGGGCATTGCTGTTGTGTCCTACTGCGTGTCACCACTCTGTTCTTCTCAGACAGAATAAGGGAAGGATGTACTGTGTTGGGATCCACAGTCAGATAACAGAAATCTAAAACAATAAAATGTCCACAGTTTAGATGTTAGTCACAGGATATAAAAAGTGTGTGTGAGACACCTGTCTGTGTTTCTGTCCTCCTAATTCAGCTCTATATTAAATATTTTATATATTAAATATCAGTCATCAGGTACAAATATATCAGATTTAAATACAAAACACAGATATGTGTGTGTGTGTGGGGGGGTTGTTGTTGTGTTACACTTACACTGCAGAAAATCCTTTCTGCTTTTCTGCTGTGAAGGTAATATCTGAAGTGCTGCAGCTGTGGAGATAAAATAGAGACAGAAATATGACATGGAAACAGTTTCAAGCCTTGTTTCAGACAGATACATCAATTAAATTGCCACCTTAGTGGGTCAACATTCCAAATTTCAATTTAAGGCATCAACTACAATTTTCTCAGATAAATATAACATTAGTTTGTGGATTTGTGATTATGTTCCATTGACTTTGTTTGTCTGGTAAATTTATCTTGATGTAATTTACAAAGCTTGCTCGTTTACCTTGTGGACAGATTTTGTTGAATTCCTCCTCACAGATCTCCTCGACTCGTTTTTTCAGATCTGAGAGAGATTTCCTCAATCCATCAAATGAGAGATGTTGATTGACGATGATGCTGGGTGAGGCCTCACTTTGAGGAGAAACACAGAGAGACGGGAAACTCTACAGAGAGGAAACACATAATAGAGAAGGAGAAAAGTGTAGGAGAGGAACGAATGAATCTCAGACTGAATCAGACCAAACATACACTTGTGATCACAGACAGGAACATTTATTGTTGCTGTAATGAGCTTTTAGTAGGAAACTTTGTGAGGAACAGCGCCCTCTGTAGATCAGACAGGGAGTGTTACCTGGAGGAAGTGGATGTGATCGTGTGTGTGTGAAAGCTGCTCCAGCTCAGTGACTCTCCTCTTAAGATCAGCAATCTCCTGCTCCAGTTGCTTCAGGAGTCGTTCAGCTCGACTCAGTTCAGCTTTCTCCTGAGCTCGGATCAACTCCTTCACCGCCGAGCGCTTTTTCTCCATGGAGCTGATCAGCTCAGTAAAGGTCTTCTCACTCTCATCTACTGCTGCCTGTGAACGCCTCTGTTAGAGCACACACAAACACACACACATATGCACACACACACACACACACACACACAATGGAGCTCTGTTTAAAGATCATCTCTTTCTCTTACAGTGACCCTATACCAGGGGTGGGCAATCTTATCCGGAAAGGTCCGGTGTGGGTGCAGGTTTTCATTCCAACCAAGCAGGAGCCATACCTGATTCCACCTGTTTAATCAGTTGATCTTGGCTTTCAATAGATTCAGGTATGGCTTCTGCTTGGTTGGAATGAAAACCTGCACCCACACCGGCCCTTTCCGGATAAGATTGGACACCCCTGCCCTATACTGTCCATAAAGTGTGTGTGTGTGTGTGTGTGTGTGTGTGTGTGTGTGTGTGTGTGTGTGTGTATGTGTGTGTGTGTGTGTGTGTGTGTGTGTGTGTGTGTGTGTGTGTGTGTGTATTTCACTCCTCACCTTAATAGTGTCCACAGTCTGTCTCAGCTCCTGCACCTTCTTCTGCTTCTCCTGGATCCTCTGCTGGGATTTCATCTGCTTCTCCTTTACCTCATTCTAAGACCAAATAAAATACATTTCATTATTTCTGCATCAGGAGCTCAGTGTGTCGATAATAACTGCAAATAAATATATTTCACTCCTGTTCTATAGAATTATAGTGTAAAATTTTTTTTTAAAATAAGTATACCTAATTGTAAAATTGGAGAAAAAGTCCAACTCTCATAGTTCAGCAATATTCACCCTGAATACGATGCCTAATTGACTTTCTCTAGCCACTTTATCACAGACCAGACACTGGGTCTCAGAAAGGATTAAGATACAGCATACATCAGTCTGAACTCTTTGGGACCTGTCTATCTAGTGCTCGGGTTCCCACACTAGGGGTCTGTAATTTAAACCAGTAGATGTCCATGCCAGTGGTGTTTAGGGTGATGCCTCCTCCTCCTCCTCCTCCAACAAGGCATAAAGATGTAGAGTCCTCATGATTTGGGGTCAAAGAAAATTCATAATGTCCATTTGGGGTCATTTTGCCAAAATGTTTTGTAAACCTTGATCTAGCACAAAGCAGAACCCAGTCAGAACTCCATCTCAAGTTTTCAGAGTTCTCGCCACTTTATGCACTAACACAATCACATTTCACGCCATGTAGGTGTGGTCTGTAATCGAAAATGAGTTTTTAAACATCTTTTGCAAATTCCACTTGTTACACAGTGTCACGTAATAGAGGTTAGGACGGATGCGAGTGCAGACAAGAGGTTTATTAAAGAGAGGCAGGCAGACAAACCCAAATCGTGAAACAAAAGCGTGGTCAGAAACAGGCAATGGGTCAGCAGGTAATGAGAAATGAGAAACAAGATTAAAAACTATTAAACAAACCACAAGGAACAAGGTTCAAACGCTTGGTACGCGGAAACACCCAGGTAATACTTCACGAAGTACAAAGAGGCACAAGGGGTTTAAATGACAAACGTGCTTCGAGTTCACGCTTCAGGTTTCAGACCACGGTGCATGCTACAGCGCTAGTGCAAGGGGAAATCGTGACACACAGTATGGAGTGAGTTTTCGTAAACATATGTAAATTGTCTAAAATAAAATACATTACAAGGTAACAGAAGTTTCAAATGAAAGAATTATTTAAACATCAACGTCTTTACAACACTGTTACAGAGCTTTAACATGGTCATTGTGCACTGTCGTGTTGCTGTACAATTCTGTAAGAACGCTGTTGGGTTCTGGCTGTTTAAACGGCACTGACCGGTCTGACGTTTAACATTTCCTTATCTACAACCCTTTGACTTTTAGTAAAACTTCACAGTGAATGAAAGTCATAAAAACCAATTTAATCAAGTGAACAGAAATGAGATTTTACAAAAAAAAATTGTATAAACGGACTCTGAAAAGAATAATGACATGCAGTTCTCACCTGTTTTTCAGTTCTTTCTGCTTCAGTTGAAACTGCATCATGACCTTTGTGTTCATCCATCGTACACAAGTAACAGATGAAGCTTTGGTCAGTACGACAGTAGATCTCGATCGGTTTGTCGTGCTGAGAGCAGATCTTCTCCTGGGGCTCTGCACGGGGTTCAACTAACTTGTGCTTCTTTAAGGCAGGAGCCTGATAGTGAGGTTTAAGATGATCTTCACAATAGGAGGCCCGACACTCCATACATGAATTAATGGCTTTACGTTTTCTCCCAGTGCAGGAATCACACTCCACATCTTTAGGTCCAGTGTAACGGTGAGCAGGAGAAGCAGCTTGGAGTTCAGTCTTATTTTGTTTTTCCACCATTTCAGCCAGCATGTTGTTCCTGCGTAGAACAGGCCTTGCAGTGAAAGTCTCTCTACACTGGGGACAGCTGTAGACGCCTGTCAGATCCTCTTTATCCCAGAAGCCATTAATACACACCTTACAGAAATTGTGGCCACAGGTTGTAGTCACTGGAACCTTCAGACGATCCAGACACACTGGACAGATGAACCGATCCTGATCTACTGAAATACTGGCTTCTGCCATTTTCCTGCACTCACACACTCACTCAGAAAGGAAAATTTGTGAGTTTCGTTTTATGCGAAAAAGCTACCTGGTTCTGTTTGTGGTGTAGTGTGACAGAGAGCGTAGGTGTGGCTTTAAAGAGGCAGGGAGTTCCGGCTTTAAAGAATACATGTAGAGAATTCCTTTGTGATTCTCTATGATTTACATACAGTTGCAAACAAAATTATTCAACCCTCATTGCACATTAGGTTTAAGGTAAAAATTTCCAGATTTTCAGCTGTTTGCAATGAACAAATCAAACAAAATCAATTGAAATAATTCAACACAATGAATGCTTAAAGTGGCTTCCCCAAATTCAAATGAAAATTCAAATTATAATGATTTCTCCAGTCTCATAATTATTCAACCCCTTGAATAGAATCCCTAACAACAGTACAAATATGATAAACAGGTGTTGTCTCAAGCACACCTGATGCAATTAATCAAGGGCTTGATTAGTAGCACCAGGTGTGCTTGAGCTTGAATACATGAAATACCTGAACTGGCTAGGTGCAGAAAATTATTGAACTACCTGGACAGGGCAGAAAAAGGAAGCTATCGATGCCTGCAAGCAGATTTCTGAAATGGCAGGTTGTGAAAAACCTTTGAGTGACTGCAAAAGACCTGCAGCAAGACTTGGTGGCAACAGGCACTGAGGTTTCAGTGAGCATAGTAAGGTGTGTACTAAACGCAGAAGGTTTCCAAGCCAGAACTCCAAGACGTTCACCACTACTGACCCCAAATCACAAGAAAGGTCACTCAAAATCATATAAATAAGCCACAGACATTTTGCGATTCTGTTCTGTGGAGCGATGAAACAAAACGGGAACTTTTCGGCACGATGGATCAGCGGTATGTCTGGAGGAAAAATATCAAAGAAAGAACCCTCTGTCCACACTCAAGCATGATGGTGGCTTGGTGATGCTCTGGGGCTGCTTTGCATCCTCTGGCACTGGAAACCTGCAGCGTGTGGAAGGCAAGATGGATTCATTGAAGTATCAGGAAATCCTAGAAGAAAACGTCATGCCGTCTGTGAGGAAGCTGAAGCTTGGGTGTTATTGGACCTTCCAACAGGACAATGATCCCAAGCATACCTCAAATTCCACCAAGGCTTAGTTGCAGAAGAAGTCCTGGAAGATTCTACAGGGAAATCACAGTCACCTGACTTGAACCCCACAGAAAATCTCTGGTGGGATTTGAAGAAGGTAGTTGCAGCATGCAACACCAAAAATTTACTGAACTGGAGGCCATTGCTCATGAGGAATGGGCTAAAATTCTTTAGGAACGCTGCCAGAAGCTCGTGTCTGGCTGTGAATCTCATTTGTCAATCTCATGTGAATCTCATAAGAGCAGATCATAAGTACTAAAGGTGCTTGCCATGAAGGGGTTGAATAATTTTGAGACTGGAGAAATCATTATAAACTGCATTTTCACTTGGGTAAACAACTAGAAGCATTTTTTGTGCTGAACTATTTCGATTGCTTTTGTTTGATTTGTTCATTGCAAACAGCAGAAAGTCTGTCAATTTTGACAATAAACCTGATTTGCAATGGAGGTTGAATAATCTTGATTGTATTCTCATTAAATGAATTCTGAATTGTTATAAATATCTTCGCTTCATGACCGCAAGTTGCATATTTGAATGCGTTTTTACATCTTTGCTGGAATGTTTGTAAACAAAACATCACAAACAGCACATCAGGTGAATATTTATGTCACAAAAGCTTTTAAAATTGATGTGACGCAAAGTAAATTTAAAAGAAAGCAAATTTTTAGTCAGAAGTCAGAATGGAGAAGCAGCTACATAAAGGAATAAATGAACAAAACTGAACATGGGGAGACAAGAGCAAACAAAAAAAGAGATAAAGAGTTTGACAGCTAGACTAGACTCTGCATGGAAGCTGGAAAATTAATCTTATTACATTAACTTCTACAACAATCTGACTTTTGGACTTTTTTGGACAAAATAAGCATTAACTAAAATGTATTTCTCACATTCGATCACAAATGAGCACAGCTGTAATTTCAGTACTGCTGAAGCCAAATAAGGATCCACCATTATGTTCAAGCCCTCTGTCACTAATCAGTTTAGCCCTTAAAACAGTGAGGGTTTTTTAAATCAAGTTGTAGAAACATCTCAAAAATGGTCAGTGAAAATGACCATGAGCTCAATGTCAAGTGTCTGAATTATTTGACAACTTAATTTTATAGTTATTTTTTTTAATGAAATTATGACATTTGTTATAATGGAGTATTATTTTTTGCAGATTGGTGAGGAAGAGGGTCTGAATACTTTCAGAGAGCACTGTATATTAACCAGACACTTGACTGGAAAATGATTAAAGATATCAAATAAAAAATGGCTTTTACACACAGTAGGGTGTGTTTCCACCAGCAGCAGCACATGAAAACACAGCATTTCATGTAAGTTTTATTATTTCAAAAGAAACAGTCTTTGCCAAAGCCAAAACAGAATTTTTGAGACATTGGAAATGTTTTGTTGCATCAATTTTTGCCTATTACCCAAAGACAATTAATATTTAACATAGAAACAGATACTCACATATATTAACCAGATGAAGGTAGAAAGTAAGACACCGAGAGCCAGTGAGTGAGAAGAAGCAAGGGTCCAAGTTTATTTGTTCCATGAGATCCACACAGTTGAGATGTCCCAAGAGTGATCTAAAAAAACCCAGAGCTGAAGCTGTCCTATTTATACGGTTTTCTTAGGGTCAGGCTGACCCAGAACACCATTGCATATGTTAATCAACATCTCGAGGCCCTCGCCGTTCCCAGAGTCCCTTATCTCGCAGGTGCAGCTCTTATATCAATACCCTTATATTTTGTCTTGTTTCACTCTTAAAAAATAACCTGACCTTCGTCTGTGTCACTCCTGACTGGACCTTCATTGAGAAAGGACTCTCCACACCCCCAAACACACCATCTCTACATTATGAGTAAATTTTATGTTTGTTTTATGTTTGTTCTCTATTTCTTTTTTATAGTGCTTGCCTGTACATTACCCTATAATAGTTTATTTCTGTTTTCTGCATATACACCAGGCCTCTGTGTGTGTGTGTGTGTGTGTGTGTGTGTGTGTGTGTGTGTGTGTGTGTGTGTGTGTGTGTCTTAGTTTAACTAGTGCCTACGTGCAGACGTTCTCCTCCTACACCCTGAGGCCTGCCACACTAACCAAAACATGTATTGTTATCCCCCTGCGCATTGCTTATCTGTGTGTGTTTTGTCTTAGGTGAACATCTGTTCATACAGTCCACCAGCCCAGTGAATTCTCAATAAAATTACATACTACTCATACTTGGTCTCCCTCGTGTTTATTTCATGTCTATTCTATTTCCAAAATTTCCCGCTCTGAGGCTATAAAGCCTCACATACTACACGTATATATTGTTTTGAACCCTGACTACTTTGATTACACGTTGATTAACTTTGTACCCCCTAAATAGTGAGTATTACTACTACTGTCGTTAGTATGAGTGGCTAATATGAGTAAATACTTGATTGGATCTACACGTCCCTGTCTTTCTCAACTGGGCCTGTCAGCCCTCAGTTTTGTATTTGTTGGGACCGCGCAGTGTGTTGCTTCCCCCCAAAAAATTTTATTTCCAACAGTTTCATATCAGTATAATCAATTTGTTAATGATGCATACAGTTAAATAGTCGTAAAATTGCACTTATGTAAGCATTTTAGACATGATATTGTAACTTTTTACCAGTAAGTGGGGCTGTTATAAAATTTGCTGCATAGCCTCAGGGCATGGTCCTGAAGACCTGAAGATCCTTGGCCCAAATTTTTAACTGATGGTTCTTTGGGCTGTCATAGTTACCCTAGCCAGAAAAAGAACACGTGGAGGAAGAAGAAGAAGAAGAGGAAGAAGAAGAAGAAGAAGAAGAAGAAGAAGAAGAAGAAGAAGAAGAAGAAGAGGTAAATAAGAAGAGGGTGCTTGGCCAGTTAATAATACTAATACTAAATGACCCCTTTTACTAACATTTCATTTTGAGTCACATAACCTTACAGATGAGGTACAACCTACACTGAACCCAGCGTATAGAGGCTGAGTGAATGTGGTGTGGACTCTGTGGAGGAGCCTCATCGTGTCAGAGATGCTGTAGAAGGACAGAATTCCTGCACTGTGATCCACATACACACCTAATCTGGAGGACACTGGACCTTGGAGCTGAGTCTTAATGCCGTTGTGCCGGAAACAGACAGAGGAAGAACACATCAGACTCCAGGACTGACTGTTGTATCCAAACAAACACTCATGAGCCTCTCCTTTCCTGTTGATCTCTTTATAGGAGACTGATATGGACACAACACCGCTCCATTCCACCTCCCAGTAACAGCGTCCACTCACACTCTCCTTACACAACACCTGAGGCCAGTTGTCAAATCTCTCTGGATGATCAGGGTATGGCTGTTCTGTCCTGTTACGCTTCACCACTCTATTCTTCTCAGACAGAATGAGTCGACGATGTACCGTGTTGGGATCCAGAGTCAGATAACAGAAATCTAAAACAATCAAATGTCCACATGTTAGATGTTAATGGGAAGTGGAAGATCACAGCACCAATAAGCTGCCACTGCTGGGCCCTTGAGCAAGGCCTTTAACTTTTAACTGTACAGTTGTATAAATGTGATAAATGTAATTTGCGCCGGATAAGGGCGTCTGCCAAATGCCGTACAGAATTTATAATAAGTGTGTGTGTGTGTGTGTGTGTGTGTGTGTGTGTGTGTGTGTGTGCGTGTGTGTGTGTGTGACACCTGGTTGTGTTTCTATCCTCTTAAAGTTGCGTTATAGAAAATATTCAAAATATTAAATATCAGTCAACAGGATACCAAACAAACATGTTTACACACTGTGTGTGTGTGTGTGTGTGTGTGTGTGTGTGTGTGTGTGTGTGTGTGTGTGTGTGTGTTTTACACTTACACTGCAGAAAATCATCTCTGCTTTTCTGAAGTGCTGCAGCTGTGTAGTATAAAATGTATAAAATTAAATAAAAGTATTTAATTTAAAATAAAATGGAGACAGAAATATGACATGGAAACAGTTTAAAGCCTTGTTTCAGACAGATACATTAAAAAAATTGCTACCTTGTGGAAGGATTTTGTTGAATTCCTCCTCACACATTTCCTCGACTCGTTTTTTCAGATCTGAGAGAGATTTCCTCACTCCATCAAATGAGAGATGTTGATTGACGATGATGCTGGGTGAGGCCTCACTTTGAGGAGAAGCACAGAGAGACGGGAATCTCTACAGAGAGGAAACACATAATAGAGAAGGAGAAAAGTGTAGGAGAGGAACGAATGAATCTCAGACTGAATCAGACCAAACACACACTTGTGATCTCAGACAGGAACATTTATTGTTGCTGTAATGAGCTTTTAGGAGGAAGCTTTGTGAGGAACAGCGCCCTCTGTAGATCAGACAGTGAGTGTTACCTGGAGGAAGTGGATGTGATCGTGTGTGTGTAAAAGCTGCTCCAGCTCAGTGACTCTCCTCTTAAGATCAGCAATCTCCTGCTCCAGTTGCTTCAGGAGTCGTTCAGCTCGACTCAGTTCAGCTTTCTCCTGAGCTCTGATCAACTCCTTCACCTCCGAGCGCTTTTTCTCCATGGAGCTGATCAGCTCAGTAAAGGTCTTCTCACTCTCATCTACTGCTGCCTGTGAACGCAACTGTTAGACACACACACACACACACACACACACACACACACACACACACACACACACACACACAATGGAGCTCTATTTAAGATCAAGTCTTTCTCTTACAGTAACACTATATTGCGTCCATATTGTGTGTGTGTTTAGGAGAATCTCTCTTCTCATTCCTCACCTTAATAGTGGTGACAGTCTGTTTCAGCTCCTGCACTTTCTTCTGCTTCTCCTGGATCCTCTGCTGGGATTTCATCTGCTTCTCCTTTACCTCATTCTGAGACCAAATAAAATACATTTCATTATTTCTGCACCAGGAGCTCAGTGTGTCAATATTAACTGCAAATAAATAAATTTCACTCATGGTCTTTAGAATTTTATATATATATATATATGTGTGTGTGTGTGTGTGTGTGTGTGTGTGTGTGTGTGTGTGTGTGTGTGTGTGTGTGTGTGTGTACATAATTGTAGATTTGAAGGAAAGAAAATCCAGCTACATTAAAAAACAAACAAACCAATAAAATCAATTCCTACCATGAATTACCCTCTGCACTTTTACATGGTAAGTTATATGAAGATAGTTCAGCAATATTCACTGTAGTGACATACACAGTGAACACACTTCCATTCAGACAGACAAAAGTTCTTACTCTTTACTTGTAGACCGTCAAATATGAAATATGTTTCGAGTTATATACTGAGTTATTAAACATTTGAAGTATGTGAGAATTTCCATGTCTGAACCTCAGTTCTTACTAGCCCTTTCTACTTACCTTCCTATACATCCCCATGTCTCTCTTACTCTACTAATGGGGTCATCATTGTTGTTAGAGTTTACATTCCGACGTCGGAAGTAGCGGCTTGCAATTGTGACCTCATTTATTCCACATTCACAGACTTGCAGACACGGCATCTCAGTGCACTCCTCATAATAAATGGAGACTTTAATCATGGTAAAATCTCAGAACCCCTGACCAACTTTATCCAGTATGTAACCTGCAATACTAGAGGGGAGAAGACCTTGGACTTTATGTATGCCAATGTTAATGAGGCTTACAGCACCACCGCCCTTTCGCCCCTCGGCAAATCAGATCGCTTTCTGATACAGCTCACTCCTATATACAAGCCTGATGTTAAGAGATAGCCTACATCCACCCGGACTGTGTAGCTGTGGTCTGTGGAGGCAGCGGAGGCCCTGATGGAGTGTTACAGGGTAACTGACAGGGAGCTGTTTCACGGAGATCATGGGGATGACATCTTGGGTCTTACTCAGTAACCAACTACATCAGGTTCTGTGAGGAGAGTGTTGTCCCCACCAAGAAGTTCCATTACTTCCCCAGTAACAAGCCTTGGATCAACAAGGACATCAAAGCCCTGCTGAACAGGAAGAAAAGAGCCTTCATGGCAGTGGACACTGAAGATTCCAAGAAGGGATTACAGAAGGAGCTGAGGACGGAGCTGATGAGTCTAAAGACTGCTATAAGAACAGGATTGAGGTTAAGCTACAAGAGAACAATCCGAGAGAAGTATGGGTCGGTGTTAGGAGCACTACTGGCATAAAAAATCAGAAGGAATAGTTGAGGGTCATGTCAATGAGTTAAACCTGTTATCCAACAGGTTTGACTCAACAATGCAGGCTGAACCTTCCTTCACCTCCTCAATTGTGATCATCCACACTTCCAAGATGGTTGTCCCCATCCTTACCATATACCCAACCACCCCTGTCATCACGATCACTTCCAGCCAGGTGAGACGGCAGCTCACTAAGACCTGGATTAACAAGGCCAGAGGACCTGACAACATCAAACTGAGGGTGCTTAAAGTGTGTGCGGAGCAGCTTGCAGGAGTGTTTCAGCATCATTTTCTTGCATGGCAGCTCTGCTACCATTGGTGTGTGAGTGTGTGTGTGTGTGAATGTGTGAATGAGAACCAGTGTAAAGCGCTTTGGAACCGCTAAGGTTAAAAAAGCACTATATAAGTACAGACCATTTACCATTACCATTAAAATTGTGTAAGCTAGCCATGGGTTATCCTGCTTCACTTGCAGGCATTGACAAGTTAAAGCTGTCATTAATGTTTGCAGTGCAAAATTTGACTGAAAGGATAGAAATAACGATTCATTCTCGTTAGTTTTTTTTTTTTTTTAACTAAAATTTATTTTTAAAACTCCCAAAGCACCTTCTCTAATTTCCAACAACAAAAACAAGACAGATAAAATACAAGCAGAGTTCCAATATGATACTAAGAATTAAATAAGATGCTACAGGATAAACTGAAATTCTAATAGGATTTTTTTTGACAAGGGTTGAAATAGTGTAAACTAATTCCAGGGAAACGTTTCGAGGAGGTTTGCATAGAGATAAAATGGAAAGTTCCCTTAACACTTTATTTAACGTTCGCATAACCAAGACAAAATGTTCTTAGAGCATTTTTTTTTTAATTGGAAGTTTTGAATGTTCAAAGAACTTTCAGAAATAATGCTCTCTTAATGTTTGCAAAATGATAAAAATGGAACGTTCCCTTAAACATTTCCCATGAAAGTAATTAAACCAATTTAATCAACGGAACAGAAATTCGATTTTACATAGAATTTGCATAAATAGACTTTGAAAAGAATAACGACCTCCAGTTCTTACTGTGATATCCCAGTTACAGACCTTTAAAACACTCGTGTGCACTTTAGCTGTAAAATGCTGTAAGAAGCTTGTTTGGGGAATAATGATGTCCAGTTCTCACCTGTTTTTCAGTTCTTTCTGTTTTAGCTGCAACCGTATCATGACCTTTGTGTTCATCCATCGTACACAAGTAACAGATGAAGCTTTGTTCAGTACGACAGTAGATCTCGATCGGTTTGTCATGCTGAGAGCAGATCTTCTCCTGGAGCTCTGCACAGGGTTCAACTAACTTGTGCTTCTTAAAGGCAGGAGACTGAAAGTGAGGTTTAATATGATCTTCACAATAGGAGGCCCGACACACCAGACAGTAATTAATGGCTTTACGTTTTCTCCCGATGCAGGAATCACACGCCACATCTTTAGGTCCAGTGTAACAGTGAGCGGGAGAAGCAGCTTGGAGTTCAGTCTTATTTTGTTTCTCCACCATTTCAGCCAGCATGTTGTTCCTGCGTAGAACAGGCCTTGGAGTGAAAGTCTCTCTACACTGGGGACAGCTGTAGACGCCCTTCAGATCCTCTTTATCCCAGAAGCCATTAATACACACCTTACAGAAATTGTGGCCACAGGGAGTAGTCACTGGATCCTTCAGGAGATCCAGACACACTGGACAGATGAACTGATCCTGATCTACTGAAATACTGGCTTCTGCCATTTTCCTGCACTCACACACTCACTCAGAAAGGAAAATTTGTGAGTTTCGTTTTCTGCGAAAAGAGCTTCCTGGTTCTGTTTGTGGTGTAGTGTGACAGAGAGCGTAGGTGTGGCTTTAAAGAGGCAGGGAGTTCAGGTTTTAAAGAATACATGTAGAGAATTCTTTTGTGTAAATGTGATTCTCCGTGATTTACAAATTCTCATTAACTGAATTGAATTGTTATAAATATCTTTGCTTTATGACCATGTATTGCATATACAGTATACGGTTTTGAATGTTTGTGAATAAAACATCACAAACAGCACATCAGGGGAAACGTTATGTCACAAAAAGCTTTTAAAATGTATCTGACACAAAGTACGAGTCTCAAAGACACTGTACTACTACTGATGTCAGGTGCGTTCAAGTCACTTTGGTCGAAGCAAGATGTCGGTGTACCTTCTCTTAATTAACTACAAAAAAATACAGCAAGTTTATAACTCTACTTGGCCAGCGTATATGTGTCGTATATGTGATCAATAAAGACTCGTTATCATTACTTCTAGAAAACAAAGAATCTGTATCAAGTGTGCTTTGCTATCTTATGTTTTTAATCCATTTATGAAGCCAATGTAAACTTTATCATTCTGTCATATTTTGTGCAGGAAACCTGTTTGTTTTATTGTAAATAATTTTTTAAAAAGCCTGACAAAGACATGTGACGCAGTATGCTTGTACTTCAATGACTTGCTGCATATACCAAAAAATAATAACTGAAATCAGCTTCTGAGACGAGTAAACATTCAATTTTAACTAATTTACGGTCAACAACAGAAAACGATGTTGAATATTTGAATAATCGGTGGAAACTCCACCCCATTGTTTACGCTGTCCAGTCAGATTATGCTCATTTCCAGCGCCTGATATGATTGGGTAGAAGACAGAGAATGGGCCGGACTTTATGAGGGGAAGTTACAAATTCAGAGACAGTCCTCTTTGCTTAGTGCTTTGATTGCTGGGAGAAAAGAGCAATTAACTCTTAAACGGGATTAAACCGGGGCAAAGCCGTTTAGAAAGTGGAGTTTAACGCGTAAAAACGATAAGTGGGTAAGACTGCAATATTTAGTAGGTAATAGATTTAAGAAACTGACCTTTGTGTGTTTCAGATTCACAGAACAGGAAATTAGGTGTAATTGGTAACATTTCTAATTTACTTTCTAAGGAATAAACACTTTTCCGTGCTGTTATTGGTAAATTATCTTGGTGTTGTTGTGCATTTGAACCTGAATGTAACTAAATTTATTGAAAATACTTTTAACTGAGATTAATTCTCATAATTGAGATTTTCATGTGTCCCTCTTGGCGTTTCTGTACTTCCCAGCTTACTAGTTTCCTTCAAAATGCATTCCTGATGTGCAAATATTCAGAATATTTACATTCTGACATGTCGAATATTATACCATGATTGTTGGCTGTTATGTTTTTATTTAAAATTGATTTAATTTAAATCTATGACAGGCAGACTGCAGTACCACTACAATCCACTGGGCGGAGACAACTCACGGTCTGTTATGAGTTCTCTTCTCTTGTCCTCCTCAATGAGCTGCTCTTAATTTTCTTTTTTTTTTTTTTTTTTTTTTTTTTTTTTTAAAAAAGTCGTTTTCTGTTTGATTTTAAACACATGTTCTAGTTAAATGTTCTAATAAACCTGCAACTTGGTATTCTTTAGTTTTTAATGTTGCAGTGTCTCTAAGCTTCTGATCTCTGTTCTTTAGGCAGTTCACATGAGCTCATGGACTTCCCCGAGTTTAAGAGGAGAAACAAGAAGAAAAAGAGATGCAGAGCAACAGAAGGCTTCAGCAGGCGATTTGAAGGTAAGCTGGGGTTTTGAAGCTTTTTAACAAAGCAGATGATGAGCAGCAATGCCGCACACAGCTCAGGTTGTTTATTTCAGCCGTTCAAGGAAAGCCCCACCCTGACATGTTTTCAAGACAGTTTGCCGTGCAAGCAGCAGGGGGTGTTAGAAATTCCTATCCACCTCTTTAATATATTTCTAACATATTTAGAGTCATACAAATGAGCAACAATAAAGAGATGTGAATAAATTCAGCTTATGACTATAATATTTTTAGTATTTTGGTTAAACTTATTAACTGTTACGCTCCAGTGTACCCGAATCCTCTTCATGGTTTTCCCTCTGTTGTATTCAGATGTTTACAGAGTCCAGGATGAGGTTTTGGGAGAAGGAGCGTACGCCATCGTGCAGACGTGTGTCAGTCGGAGTACGAGGCGAGAGTACGCAGTGAAGGTGAGCTTGCTGTGTGAACATGGATGATGACCAGGAGGAAAAGTTTTTAGGATGTATTGGTTAAAAAATGTAAGAAAATATATTATCTAGGAGAAGGTGTAAAGGTAATGGATTTAAGTTTAATAGCTAGTGCAAACGTTTGTGTGCCCTGTTAGAATATTATTGTGTATCGTTTATTATTTACTTTTCTATTCATTCATTTGTTTTTAATGTAACATGTACGGTAATCAATATAAACTGTAGGGAGGTATAAAAAATAATTTTTGCGTGGTATACATTCTGTCTGTGTATACGGTGCTTTTATTTGCCATTACTAATAAAAGAATCATATTTTTATAAACAGCCAAAAACTTTTGCACTCAGCTGTATACATGGAATGACCTAAACACGCTGGAAAATCTGTTGTCTTGTATTTGTGGTTTTGTTGTTTATCTTCAATTGAATAAATGGACATTTTTAATGAGTAAAAAAATATTATGGTCTTTTACTTTGCTCTTAAAAAATTACGCTGGTTGATGTGGTGTGTGTGTTGTAGATTATCGAGAAGAGGCCAGGACTGAGCCGAAGTCGTGTTTTTAGAGAAGTGGAGATTCTCTATCAATGCCAAGGCCACAGGTACAGCAAGCTTATAGAGTCATATCACTCACTCACTCACTCACTCACTCACTCACTCTACCTGTAAAGAATTACTAACCTAATTTCTTATTTTGCTGTACTCTACAGCGCTCTTGACTTCTGGATTGTGATTGGTCAGTTGATGTTGATTTTATTTTCTAGTACAGCAGCTCTGACAGTAGTGCAGGTTTATATTAATCCGCTAGTTCTGATGCATTATCGTTTCTATAGCAACAGCTCGTTCACGTGTAATTGTTTATGGTGATGTTTTCTGTAAGGAGACATTTATTTAGCGTTCATGGAAGGAGTCTCTAATGTCTGAGGTAAAGCAGTAAGACTTTGTTTTCCCATGTCTTCAGGACAGGTGCATTATTGTTTCTCAGTAATGTGACAAACTGTGTCTTTTTTTTTTGTTTTGTTTATAAATTTCTATTAATGACAAGTGAGAAGAAATCTTCCTCATCCTCCGGCTGTGACTTGGTGAAACTTCTTCTTTTCTGCAGAAACATTCTGCAGCTGGTGGAGTTTTTTGAAGAAGACGACAGGTTCTACTTGGTGTTTGAGAAGCTCAGAGGAGGTTCATCAGTCTGCTTTGTCCTCGTATTGACATGGATCTTTGTTTCAGAGCTCACATTCAGACTCGATTTGTGGTTTTTGTAGGTACAGTGTTGACTCATATCCACAGAAGGCAGCGTTTTAGTGAACAGGAAGTCAGTGCTGTGGTGCAGGACATCGCCAGTGCTTTACACTTCCTGCACAGTAAAGGTCAGTCAGCACCAGTGATTCACATCACACCCAGTTACAGGTACATGTATATAGCGCTTTTCTAGACACTCAAAGCACTTTACATAGTACGGGGGGAGGTTATCTCCTCAACCACCACTAGTGTGTAGCATTCACCTGGATGATGTGACGGCAGCCATAGTGCTCCAGAACGCCCACCACACACCAGATATTAGTGGAGAGGAGAGAGTGATGTAGCCAGTTCAGAGATTGGGATTATTAGGGGGCCTTGATAGAGAAGGGCCAATGGGGGAATTTCGCCATGACACCGGGGTTATACCCCTAATCTTTTACAATAAGTGTCCTGGGATTTTTAACGACCACAGAGAGTCAGGACCTCGGCTTAACGCCTCATCTGAAAGACTGATTCATCCCCGATTCTGACTTCTGACACGCGCTGGAGCTTAAAGTTTAGAAATGGATAAATGTAGCGGGGGTTCGTAAGGCATGAAGAATAAGATGGAAGTAAATAAAATATAGTGAGGAAAAAATATTTTCCTGAAAGCAAGTATTTGCTCATCCTTGCTGTATATTGTTTTAGAGCATGGCAGTTTTATTTATCTATCTATTTATTTATTTATTTTAATTTAGCTATGTTCATTTTACTTACACCATGACCCTGATCAGGATAAAATGGCTACTGAAAATAAACAAATGAATTTACTTTAGTTACTTTAAATGTAATTTATTCTAGATTTGCTTTTATTTACTTCATTTAATATTAAATGTTATTCTATTATTCCTTTATTTAAATCGTTTTATTTTTCCTGTTTCATGGATGCTTTGTATTTGCACATACACTATAGTTAGAACCGGTTATGAGCTGACATGGTTAATGTTGCGAACATTTAATCGAGTGTTAAAGCCACCAGTTTGGTGTGGAGCACTAAATGCTTGTGGCGTCTCCTCTGTTGGCTTTGTGATGTACGGCGTCTCCCAGACGTCTTGATGTGGTTTCAGACTCTGTACGATGTTCTTATCTGTAAACATGATCAAAAATAATCATGGAACGAAATATTGGAGCTGAATCACTCTTTCTTCCCTCAGCTGTTTGGTGTCGGTCCACAGGAAGAAGGCGTGGCCTAAAGTGAGAAGGTGGAGATTAGAAGTGATTTGGGTGCTTTCTTGCAAAACTGGTGGCTTTAATATTCAATTAATTGTTAGCTACATTAGCCTTGTAGTTCCTTGTAGCTATTGAAGCAAACATGAGACACTGAGCACATCATGACTGATCGACTAGACTAGTGTCTTTTCTGCTTCTTTGAATGTATGAAAGATGTTATAAATTATTTGTTGGTAATAGTCATGTGACCTTGTGATGTAGGAATGGCGCATAGAGACCTAAAGCCAGAGAATATCCTCTGTGAGCACAGTGACCAGGTGAGTGTGTATTAGCATGCACACACACACACTCTCAAAGTAAAAAGAAATGCTTTTAAACACATTAAATATGTTTCTAATGAAATATTTGTGAATAGTTTAACTGATTTGTTGGTTAGTGCTGTTTTTTTGGTTATTCTTGTTTAAAGTTAGCGGTTGTGATGTTAGTGGTGATTAATCGGAGGAAAATTTAATCAGTCAAAAACACGAATCGGGTTTTGCAGCTTGCTTCTAAAAGCAAACAGGCAAACAACAACTTCGTATTAATGAGAAATCCAGTGTAGAAGTGCTGGAGACGTTTGTGCAAATGTTGGACTCAAAGTCCCAGAATGCAACATAGCTGTACAACACTGAGGTAGGGCGGGGACTGGGATGGCGAGCGTGATGGTGTTGACTGTGGTATTCGCATGAAGATTGAATACTAAAGGAGTAAAGTGCTGCTGCATCGCTTTCTAGGTAGAGCTGATGCAATTGTTAAATCCCACTGTGACATGATCAGCAGGAAGTCAAACCCAGAAACTAGTTATTGTGGGAAAATGTTAATCAAAGTCAAGATAGAGCAACATGTTCAAGTTTAAATCATGTTTCATTTAGCATGTTGGATAGAAAGTAGCAGGGCATACAGGATGGATTTTTCCTTTAAAGACTGGACTGATTTAGTTTGTTACTGACTCCGTGTACAGCTCTGAGGTTTGGGTCTTTCTGCAGATGTGTCCAGTGAAGATCTGTGATTTTGACCTGGGCAGTGGGATGAAACTGAGCAGTGACTGTAACCTGATCTCCAGTCCACAGCTCCTCACTCCGGTAACACACACACTTTCTCCCCTTGTTGATGGCCTTCTCGCTGTTTCATGGTCCATCCATACCATGCATGCTTTAAAAGCTCTTTGTGACACTTAGAAAATCCTTCCGAAACGGCCCGTCTTTATTTGGGATTAATCAGAATAATTGGGGTTTTTTTTCACTTAATGGTTATACATTTGAAGGTGGAAAAATTTCTGACTTGATTTATCTTGGTTGTGTTTTTTTTGTTTTTATTTACGTCACGAAAACCTTCCATTTACACACAGAGGTGTGTAGACTTTTTATATCCACTGTACATTTATTTCTCATGCAGTAAAAACAAAAACACTACTACTGAAAGTCAGCATCAACTTCCTACAATACATACAGCATAAACAGATCTATGACAAACAAGTGAATTAAGTTATTTGTGTTCCTTTTATTCTTGTTTAATGCTGCATGGATGTGTGCTTAAAAAAAAAAAAAAAATCCCACAATACATTTTATTTTATAGCAATATGATCATATAATATTTATAATTTAGAAACTGTATTTCAGTGTGGCTCGGCGGAGTACATGGCCCCCGAGATGGTGGAGGCGTTTAACGAGGAGGTCGGCGTGTATGATAAACGCTGTGATCTCTGGAGTCTCGGTGTCATCCTCTACATCCTGCTCAGTGGATCTCCTCCGTTCACGGGTCACTGCGGGACCGGGTGTGGCTGGGATCAGGGGGAGCCATGCCATGACTGCCAGGTGAGTAAAATCACACATGTACTGTAGATTATATCATCAATGACGTATACGGTGACGTATGTAAGGCGGTGTCGTGCTGTTATAGTAAAACTAATCAACGACAGATTATTTACCTATAAACGCATTTGTTTTATTCCTCTTACACCATAGGAACTCGGCAACAATTAAACATTTTTTATTAACTAAAGAACATATTATAGAAAATTAATCAATACATTTTTATATATATATATAATCTTTATAAAATATATATATAATCTTTTATTTATTTTAAAATCCACCCAGAGCATGCTGTTCGAGAGCATTCAGGAAGGAGAGTATGAGTTTCCTGAGAAGGACTGGGCTCATGTCTCTTCCGAGGCCAAAGATCTCGTTTCCAAACTGTTAGTGCGCGATGCCAAACAGCGGCTCAGTGCGGACCAGGTCCTGCAACACCCATGGGTACAGGGGGTACGACTATTCCACCATGACTCCAACATCTACTTCATTTGGATAAGTATATGCTGTGGAACAGGAAACTTTGCCCACTGCCCAGCGTATTAGCTTATTTGTCAGGTTGAAGATGCCATCGGTATGCTAATTTCAAAGCAGTCTCGCTTTCTAGCTACTGAGATTTATCTGGAGCCTAGAAGTCATCAAAGATGGCTGTAATGTTTAGCTTTTATTAAACACAGTAAAATGGCAGCTAGATGCAATTAGTCTGTGTTTAACATTACAGTAGCTTGTTATCTAGCTAGCTACAGATTCAAATGCTTTGTGTTAATTGGCAGTTAAATAGCTCCATAGACAGGTTTTGTGTTTATGTACACAGGCTCCTTTTGAGGTCTCAACATTTAGAGTTTTCCTAAGGCTTATAGGGAAACGCTGACTTAGTCTTATTAATATTAATAACTTCCTTTAAATATTCATGCATCTAAAATGTAGCATGGTAGAAATCAAAATTAATATTCTTCTATTTTTGGATCTAATTGCCTGTCTTTCTTTCTTTTCTTCCTGCTAGCGTTCTCAAAACACAACACCCACGCTACGTTCAAGGTGAGTTCACGTCCCAAAATTTTTCTTTTTCTTTTATAATAAGGGTCGTTTTCTACTAATGAATAACTAATTTTCACAGGAACTCACTATGGGAGGTCCTCAGGGTTCACTTCTAGGTCCACTCGAGGTTCTGTGAAGAACCTACAATACAACAGAGGCTTTCTGTTTTAACCGGGATTCATAGCACCACCATTACATGCACACTGTAACTAGCATTCCTAATACCTTAGCCATTTAACTGAAAGCCTTTTTCGACTGGTTTCTTTTACTTCACAGCTTTTTGATGAAGGATACCCGTGACCTTGGCTAAAATGTTTTAAAGAAATATTTGTGTGCTTGTATCTTATTTTGTCTACTTTCCTCTCTCAGGAGGTCGAGCGTCCAGGACCTTAAGTTCTTTGCCGCTCAGGTGGTGGCCGTGAACCGTCAGCTGGAGCAGCAGGAAGTGAAGGAGGAGTTGGAGGAGAAGGAGAGAAACTCGTCTGGTGTCCGTTCCTTCCTGCTCCGCTCTGCATCTCCGAGCTCGCCGTCTCTGTCTCGCCTCTCCGGATCGCGGCTGGCTCAGCGGCGCAGGGAGAGCAGCCGTCACCTCCTCAGCCCTCTGCTCATGGTCTGAGGAGGCACCCATCATCTCTTCATGAGATGATGAGCCACGCCGGTGTGTTTAGCAGAATCGAATGCATTGCTGCAGGATTCTGTACAAATTTGGCACTATGGGAATGTACAGAAACCTCAAACTGCCCAGAAGCATGGACTTTGTAAGTGGGACTGCAGAAATGTGCAATAATAATGCTTCATGATGAAATGCTCTGAAGATTCGGTTAGCCTTCTCTCACACACACACACACACACACACACACACACACACACACACACACACACACACACACAGCACTATGATGGGTGTTTTATCTGAGTTACTGTTAATCCCTGAAAAATAACATCTGCTTGTCTCCTGGTGTAATTAGGACCCTTTTTTTTTTAAAAAAAACACTCTACATGTTTAACAACCTTTTTCTTAGTATTTAATATTAAGGAGGGGGGGTGATATTTTTACATCCGATATACTGCCATGTACTTCATTGCTGAGTCAGGATTCCTCTAAAGGGGAAGAACTAAATTCCTGGAATATTATTGAATCAAACAGCAGTTATTTGTGCATGTATACTTTTTTTCATCCTGCGCTCTAAACTTTCTAACTTTTAGTTGGGTAGAGCAGAGACTATTTTATTTGTGTTTAAAAAAATTTTTTTATTTGCACTATTTTTGCTCTTTAATGATTTGGATATTTTTGACAAATTCACAGCCCCCCCCCCCCCCCCCCCCCCCCATTTAGTTATGTCTGGGGTTTTTCCCCCCCCTCTCTCTAGTGTTTGTGTCTGATATAAACACGCACTTTTACCTACAGTTTCATTTTATAATGTTTTTCATCTTAAGGTTCGGCTTATTGAACACATGATTGAGGTGAGATTTAAGAGTCTGATGAACCCGAGAGACTTCTTAGTTTTAATGACTGTACTGTACGTGTCGAGCAAACTTTCAGTTCCTCTCACTCCATGCTGTTCCAGATATTAGTTTTGGGATATTTATGCCCATACATCACAGTGAACACGATCAGCATGTGAATAATCACACATGCCCTTTAAGTCTTAAAGCAAGACTCTTAATTATTGATGTAATTTAAATGGTGTGTTCACGCAGTGGGTTATTATAGAGAACCTTTATCATTTTTTTAAAATTATTCTTCTGGGAGAGACCTTTTTTCCTCTTGTTTTTATTTATTTATCTTTTTAAGAATTTCATGCTCCACTGTGCATCTTCATACGACATTTGTTTAAGGGACTAAATTGTTGTATTTTTGGGTAAAGCACGAGTTTGTGCAGTGACACTCCAAATAAAGAGCATGAACAATTCAAACTCTGACTCCTCCACTTATTTAACCCCCCCCAAAAAAAAGGTTTTCACACATAACGAGTGTACATTCTCTATGTGTTTGATAGAATAAATATAATGGCTGTATGTTAAAGAAAATGTTAGGCTGGTTATGAACCTGTGTGAAATAATGAGACTGTTCTAAGAATTTTAAGACAAATATTGGAAAATGGGTCACTTATGAGAAATATTTAAACATAAAAAGCCGAACGTGAAATCTGTAATCGACGGAATTCCCGAAAAGGTCAAATGTACCATGATGCATTAGAAAGTGAGTATAGAAGAAAACTTTTATAACTGTTATGTGTTTTCTACCTTACAAACATGTATATAAATGTTATTAAATAAAAACTATTCAAAAATGTATGAAAATTGCTGGTTCACGTTCAAGCAAAATGACTATTTTTGAGTGTAACACCTTAAACCATTGTTGTAAACCAATGGCATGCATCAGATCGGCGTGAAGTTGTTTACCTGTACGCTTCCTTTTGCATTAATGCTTGAATTCATTCAACACCATCATCCTTTTCCACAAATCATGAAAACATGAACACCCCTATGAAATAATTGGAATATTCCACAACAGGAAGTTGCATCATCAATGTTTTCTGGAGAACATGAGATGAAGAAAAGTGAGTTCTTTCATTCTATTTTTTTTAAAAATTGCATTTATTTTGAATGATATTGACTGACATGGTCACTTAAAAAAAAAAAAAAAAAGTTTCAAGAAGTATAACACAAATTGTAGCTGACACCAAATTACTTATTTAATTAAAAAAAAAATTAAGTGAATCAGTAGAATGATATGAAAGTCCTCATGCTAGTTAATCACATTTCATGTATTTGATGTTTCTATGCTAAAAATCTCAAATCTGTGCTCGTTTAAATTCAAATGCAGCCCGTCAGCAGTGAAACATTTTCATTATTTAATTAAATTAAATTGTACATTCTGTATTGTTCTGTAATGTATTGTTTTTTTTAAATAAACCTTCATTTTTAGGAGTTACAAAAGCTAAATGGCACCCTGAGGTGTTGCAGATGGTCGTGCACACGCTGCTAAAGGAGGAAATATCGCTCACGGCACCTAGCAGGTTTTCTTCAACACCACACTTAGTAAGCAGATGAAGAAAAGCGCCGTCTTGCACAACAAGTACCACAGAGGAGCGTTCCCTAAATGAGAGGAATCACAAAGTACAGTTACATCAAATTACATTTCAAATCCAAGACTTGGAGGAACACGGTACTGAAACTGTCACACTCTTCACTGACGTGTATTAATATTAATATCGCATTGCACTGTGGGTTTGGGGCAAATCCTGGTCAAAATCAATGCTTTATTGTTTTTTTAATAAAGTTGTTTTTAAACCTCTGAAATCATCTGCATCATGTAAGTACAAGTTCTATAATTTGCTCAGAAATGATATTTTCTATCATTTTAGTAACCAACATTACACAAAATTGAGGTTTTAGACCTCAATTTGAACATTTATTACTACACTGGATATTTTTTCTCACCGGGTATTTATCCTTTTTTATTACTAGACAGAGACAATCTGTTTATTTTTCGATGTGATTTCACAAAAATCGAAATTCATATGACATGATATATTTAAACTTCAGAAAAAAATGACAGGAAAGGTGAAATATCTATTCCCTGTCATACGATCACAGTAAACCAAATCTAAAACGATTAAACCTGTTTTTTATTTCCAGGCTTCTTTTACCTGTAGATAATAAGATTATTTCTATAATATATTTGGTTGATATTTGGTTCATTGTAATCTTACTCTTACAGGATTTTATTAGTACACACAGTACTGTGCAAAAGTCTTTAAAGATGACTTCAGAAATAATGAATTCTTCTAATAATCTTTCTACTTACAAAAAAAAAAAATACGGTAAAGAGCAGTAAACAGTAATAAAATAAACAAACTCCATATTTGGTGTGACGACCCTTAGCTTTTTTGTTGTTGTTGTTAAATTGAAGTCTCGGGTACAACGTGTGCAGGACATGAGCTGTAAGTGTTACTGAGCATCTTGCAGAACCAGCCACAGCTCTTCTTCGACTGTCGCACTCGCTTCCTATTTTTGCAGTAAAACCCAGCAGCCTTCATTGAGTGTTTTTGTCTGGAAAGTGTCTCTTACCACTTAATACTCTGCTTTCTTTACTGACGTACAAACGTTTTTCTGTAACATTTCATTTTGTGCTAGAAAACGAATGTTTGGAAATCTAAAACGTTCTTCTACCGACTCGATAACGTAGAAGTCGTAAAATAAAAATCTATAACAAAGTTTATACAAAATAAATAAAAATAGGGTTTTGCACAGTACTGTATATATCATAACTAGATTTATTCCACATGCTACAGGAAAGCTTCATATCTGCTTCAGTACTACTGAATGAAAGAAATCAGAAGAAATGCTGCTCACATGAAAACAGTGCGTTGCAGGTGGATTTCACTTCTGAGGCCGGCTCTGACACCCACGGAGCTGCAAATCACAGGTTTCTATTATTAATGCACTCGTTCATCACCTTGTTCTTTCTGTTCTTTCAGCAAGTCGTACACGGGGACTTGTATGGCGGCGGACGCTCCACACAAACAGATTCAAAAACACGTAGAAAGTTCACGGAAGGAGTCTCCAGTGCCAGCGCTTTGTAACAGTCAGAAATACAGCTGTAGCTTTAAGTTTTCTCACATCTTCAGGACAGAGGAGTTTGTGCTTCTTTGCGGTTTCTCGGTAACACGGCAAGCTGCATTTTTTGTCGTTTTTTTTTTTCTCTTATTAACTTCAAGAGAGAAAAAAACCGCAAGGCTGGTGAGGCAGCGACTGTTTATAGCTGCTATAACGTAAGAGAGAACAGGAACTAACCTGTTCCATGGATGTTTCTCAACGTTAAACGTATACAACTTTAAATGGATCAAAAGCATGATGTGACGTTCTTTAACACACAAGTGCTGTGGTGTAAGAGGAATAAAACACTTTGGATCATGCTGTTATGGGAAAATAATTAACTCTGGGGTGGTAACTGTAACATCTCTTCATCACGCCATGCTGTACTTGATTATTTTACTGTAAATAGCATGACATGGAGTGTTTTATTCCTTACTTATTACACGATCAGTTCACCGTGGTCTCACTTTACGCCATCCACTTACACACTTGATAAAAAATGTTGTCATTTTGTTAAAATGGCAGCACGTTGTAAATAATCACAAGGCATCACTTACCCGTATCATTGTGCTCGTCTTTCGGCACACGCTCGTCTGTGTAGACTGAAATCGAACAATAAATGTGAACAATAAATATACTTTAAAGTGATTTAGTATAGCTGGTAACTAGCTGGTTATTTCGCATAGCAGGATTTCTGATTTGCATATTCATGCATATTCATAGTTCCTGGAGATGTTAACGAAGGTAAAAGGTGTACAGATGTTTCTAAGCCACTGTTAGTCTTTTCTTAAGTACTAGATTAAAAAAATTTACATTCATTTATTATTCTAGACAGATTGTTTTAATGATTTAAAACGACACGTTCCTAAATCCTACGTTTAGTGATATTTCCCATTTTATACATTTGATGTTGAAAAAAATGAAAGACAAACTGAAACAAACGCTAGTATTAGATATTAAACACGGTCGTGTTCGTGTTATGAATGTGGTTTTCTTCCATGTGATTTAACGCTAATCGATCCGTTTAAGGACGGAAAACAAAAATATAGTCACAATCAGCAATCGTATCGCCATGGCAACAACATTTAAGGTGACATAAATTCCTTAGCAATTTAGATTCAAGGATATTTTGACATGATGTGCTGACAAATTTGGTTTGAATCAGATAAACCCTGTAGGAGGTATATTTTTAAAAAATCATATATATATATATATATATATATATATATATATATATATATATATATATATATATATATATATATATATATATATATATATATATATATATATATATATTTTTTTTTTTTAAAGGTCACCTATCTAAACACCATAATCCAAATCCAACATGGCTGACTTTCTGTTAAGATAATGGATGGGATTGTGAATTTTGTCTGTTTTAAGAAAGTCAATACACCAAGGTCTAAACTTTTTTTCCCCAAACCCTGATGCCCTGATGGTTCGCTCATCTGATGGATGTGAAAAGTTTTGTGAGTTTTCACGTACGTCAAAAATGCAACAAAAAAAAATATTTAAAAATTCTGAAGGAAGATAAATGAATAATAACAGTAGTGACAGATACAGTAGGACACGTCATACGCTTTTCCCTTTGTGCTTGTGACCTAAATAATCTTAAACACGCGCGTTACGTTACTCACCGATGTTGACCTTCACAGAGGAGATGACGTCCGGCGGGTTGCTCCGGCACTTGTACTGTCCCGAGTCGTTGTGTTGGACTGCAGGAATAAGCAGGGACAGAACGATGGTGTGTTTGGACTGTGGACAATCTCTGAACAAACTCAGCTCACTCAGCAGCTGTTCGTTTTTCAGCAGCTGGACTCTGTAATCCGAGGTGAGGCAGGTGAAATTACAGGTCAGTTTGAAGCGCTCCCCAAACGTCACGTTCACGTACCCGTTCTCGGACATAGAGACGGAGCTTGGACACTCGTCTGAAATGATCAGCGGTAAGCACAAGAGTGTTAACAATAAAGCTGTTAAAGCGGAGCATAAACATGCAGCAAAATTCATTTAATCCAAGCTAATGATTATTTATGATGTCAGTCACAGGGTAAGATTGTTTGTGGCCTGTGCATCATCAGACATGTTTAGGAAAGACTGGTTTCAAAGGGAAATCGGAGATTTGATCATAATTATTGAGTATTAATCGAATGAATTACACTTAACAGCAAATTTAAGTGGCTGTTCTGTATATTTCTGTATAATAATAATAATAATAGTAATAATAATAATAATAATTGTGAATACATGTGAAATGTATTATAATTATGGTTATATAATAAATCTTTTAAATAATAATAATTTTAAAATAATAATATACACCCTACATATACCCTACAATAACACACCCTAATAAAAACAATGCACTGAACCTGAACCATTTACGACCTAAATTTAAATGAAAACTGTAAACTAAGATTTTAAGTTTAAACATAATCTGTAGATGATTAACTAAATTTAATTTAAACTGTAAACTAGGATTTAATTTAACCTATAATTTAGGATTTAAGTTTAAACCAAACCTGAGCGTTAGAACTTAAGTTTACGTTTAACCTGTAAATCTGGATCAGTTTTGAACTCTAAAGAAGTCTAAAGTAGGAAACTTAACCCATGATTTATGATCCATGCCGACCCTTAAACTGTTCATTTAGGATCTAAGACTAAATTAAACATGTATCTGATTTTTTAAATGATTATTATTTTTTTTATCTGAACCTGTAAATCATGTTTTAAGTCAAAATACAACTAATGATTAGGATCTAAAGCTAAACCGAGTGACTGGTGAATTTAGATTAAAGTGTAGACTGAAATCTGGATTATGACGTCTGAATGAATCCTTACATTACCACAAAGCTTGATTTTGTTGTTGTTGTTTTTTTTTTTTACTTTAAAAAAGAAGAAAATCTCGTCCACCCGAGACTCACCTTTCGCGTTGCAGGGAAACAGGACCAGAAAAATGATCACGAAGAACCACATGCTCGGTTCAGACGTCGTACAAATAAAACTTATAGAAAGAATAGTAAAAGGCTTTGATAGAACTCACAGAGCACAGACACAGGATGTGACCAGTGGAGGCTTTGTGCATTTATCAGCTGATTGACAGAGAGATAAACTAAAAATAAAAAAAACACCTGAACTTTAATACACACACACACACACTTATCCAAATAACACTCCCTTCCTTCATTCTTGTGCTGTTTCTTTATTTCCCACGAGATTGTATGATACTGTACATTGGTATGAAGGTACAGTAAAAAGTAAAAAGGAAATCTAGGTAGATTCCATATGCAGTGCTTTGCATGAAATCTACCAGATTTTAAAAAAGTTAAAGTAGCTTTCACAGAAAAGAAAGTGGCTTAATTTACACATTAATGCTATTGTGAGTGAATATTAAGAACCAGGATATGTTTAATAAGTCACTCAATTCAGAGTTTTATTTGATTTAACAAATGCAGTTTCCATGGCAACAAAACAGTGTAGAAATAGCACTCGACTAGGTCTTCAGATTGTTCATTTGGGTCTGTTTGGATAAAAACAGCATAAAGATGGCTGTCAGTTTGTAAGTAAATGTAAAGAACTGGTACAGTGTGTGTTTACAGTACTGTATATTAGCCTACTTAATGTTATGCACAGTGTCAGTGTTTTTTAATGCTATAAAACAGATATACAGTAAATAGAAAATGAATACACACCCTTTTAAAATGTTTACAGTTTTGTTGCGTCTGGTTCGGTAGACTTCATGGATTTAAATGGGATTTGTTTTCCCTTATCCAAATGACATAACTGAAATTTCCTCATTTTTTAAGAATACACCCCAAGGTTGTATACTTAAAGTTGTATACTCACAACCTTGTGTATACATACAAGATTGGCACACCTGGATTTGGAGATCTTCCTGCTTGGAGAACTCTACAAGCTGGGAGAGGTTGGTTGGTTTTCGGTGATGGACAGCAACTTTCAAGTCATTCCATAAATGTTTAATTGGATTTAGGTCAGGGCATTGACTAGACCACTCCAGAACATCCACCTTGTTCCTATGTAACAAGCCACTTCGTGGTAGGTTTGGCCTTATGCTTGGGTCATTGTCTTATTGAAATCTGAATTTTTCTGACCCATTTTCAGACACAATTTCTTCTCCAGAATCTTCCTGTACTTGACTCCATCCATTCTCCCCTCATTCTTGACAAGTTCCCAAGTCCCTGCAGATGAGGAACATCCCCACAACATTATGCTTCCACCACCATGGTTCACAGTCAGAATAGGCTGGTTTTGGAAATGGGCCTTGATCACCAAGATCTAAAATATTATCTAATTGATGCCTATAAACCAGTGGAAAGACTTCTATCTATCTGTCTATCTATCTATCTATCTATCTATCTATATATATATATATATATATATATATATATATATATATATATATATATATATATATATATATATATATATATATCAAAGTTGTTGCCATTGTCCAGAATGTAATTAAAACTGCAAAAGTCAATATCTGATGTATGCAACAGCATCTAGATAAGTCAGAGACATTATGCTGTGGATTGGAAGTAAAAGTGCAACTCTTTGGCCACAGTCACCAAAGTTATGTTTGGAGAAGAAAGGAGGCAGAATCTGATGAAAAGAACACCTTGTAAGTTGTCAAGCAAGAGGCTGGAGCTATTATGCTTTGAGGTTGTGTGGCAGCCAATGGCATGGGAAACATTGCACAGGTAGATGAAAGAATGAATTCCGGTAAATATCAACAATTTCTGGACGCAAATATGCCACAGTCGGTCAAGAAACTGAAGCTGAAAAGAGATTGGCTTCTACAACAGGCCAATGATCCAAAACATACCTAAAATCCACCATTAACTATTTCAAAAAGCTGAAGCTTATGGAAAGGCCCTCTGAGTCCAATAACTTAACCATTATTGGAAATATGTAGGTAGATCTTAAAAATGAAGTGCTTGCAAGATAGACCAAGAACATCTCAGAGCTAGAAGCTTTCAACAACGTAGAGTAGGTGAAAATTCCTAAAACAAGAACAGAAGTGTGCTGTGATATCTGCCAAAGGGGGTATTACTAAGTACTGACTTATTAGGGTGTCCAAACTTTTGCACATGCCACAATTACTTTCTTTTCAAAAATATAAACTAACTGTGCACTAATGTTTGCAGACTTTTTAAAGAGTTTGTTTCAGGTTGTATAAATCTAATATTATATACGCACACACACACAGAGGAGGGATTCAAACCCCCAACCCTGAAGGTGCAAGGTAAATGTGCTAACCATTAGACCACCATATATGTATGCACATCATCTGTGCACAGAGCTTGCATGTTCTCCCCAGGGGTTTCCTCCGGGAACTCCACTTTCCTCCCCTAGTCCAAAGACATGCATTTCCAAATTTTCCGTGGTGTGTGAATATGTTTGCGATTGTGCCCTGCGATGGGTTGGCACCCCATCCAGGGTGTCCCACCCCTTATAGCCAGAGATCATATGCTCCAGGCTCCCCCATGACGCTGTGTAGGATAAGGGGTACAGAAAACAGATGGATGGAAAGCAGAGGAGGTATACCAATTCCATCCTGACTGGATCAGCTCAACCTGGAACAATATGTAGTCCGCCTCATCTCAGCAGCCGCGAGACTACATTGCCGCCCTGTTGAGTAAGCCACCTGGGAGTAAGCACCTGGGAGTAAGCCGTCGAGTAAGGCTGGATCATCCTCCCACAAGGAGCCTGGATCAATCTCAACCAACAGATCTGGCACTGGCTGTACCCAGCGGTACCTCCATATGCCTGGTGCTGCCTCATCAGTCTCCGGTGCCCTGTGGAGCTCCCCAGACAATCAGCGATACCATCCATGACTGCAGCATCTACAGACCCCAGAATGGCGTTTGCGGTTTGATGATGCTGGACGACGACTGAACTGACTGGCTGTCATCGGACCTGCCTGTGTGATGCTGATTATACAACCAAAACAGAGGAGGTACTTTCAATTACATACTATATATATACAAACACACACATAAACTAAAAATTTGAGTAATCCAGTCTGCATTTTGTCTATTTGAAGAATAATGAGATAATGAGAATAAACCCCAAATATAGGATCCGATATTTCGACAGATTAGTAATGATTGCTTATTAAGGCAAATGTCATCATTAAAGTTTTATATTCCATGTTTTTTTTTTCTTTACATATTAATCTCTCCTTATTATTACATGATTTATCTCATTTAATTGAACTATAATCGGTTCTAAAAGTACACAATGTTCTAAGTTGGCTCTTTACATGTTTGCGACCTTATTAACTTCACCATAGAGATTCTCGCGTAGCTTTACGCGGAGTGGATTCACAAAGCCATACTACGCCAGTTTCCCAGCGTACGCCGCTGAACAGAGCCGGACGCTGCGTAAGAAAACTGGCGCTAGCAGCCGAGCGGCGACCGTCAAGGCGAAGAAAATGAAAATGGCTTCAAGAAATTGGGTGTTAAAAACGACACAAACGGGACTTGTTACAAACTTCTAATGCACGATTTTAGGTAAAAAGCTGTCTAATCTCTTCTATAATGTTTACACCTGATGGATGAGGTTTAGAATTTAATTTCAGAATTATATATATTTTTTGCATCGATCGGATTTAAGGAGTTGCCCGGTATTGAAAGCTAACTGACGTTACAGTGCTAGCTTTATATTGAGCTAACAGTTACAATATTATGCATGTGGCATGAAAACAGACGCTATTTGTTTTTATGTGTTTAAAGTTTTGTTCATTTTGCGAATGTCTCCAGTTACTATTTTTTGCTTTCTGTCTTGACTAGCTAGGCTTTATTTTTCCCCTATCCGTATTCCGACAAACTCCACCTTCTGAGCCAGGATTGGTTAGTAATATCCGGCGCGCTGTATTTTAATTGGATAGTCTTCTTATGAATGGAGATACCATCCAATCCCGTCGTAGGAGGCGGGTTTTGTGGAAAACGGATGGAATAAAAAAAAATTATGCTAGTTTGAACTTTGCTAGTTTAACAAATCCGTGGGCCACATATGAATGCAAAAGTGAGTTTGGATAATATTAACATTCAGCTTTAAAAATTAATTATTAAAAATTTCAGCGTTTGTTGGATTGACATCTCTACTTTTATTTGAAATGTTGCTTATATTTATTTAATTCTAGAAAACTGTAGCTGTTTTGCTAGGTGCTTAGCTGCTAAGGCTGAGTCGAGCATCTTGCAGAGAGTTGGATTTGTCTTATTGTTTTTAAAACATAAAAAAATGCACATGTTTAAAAAATAAATAAATAAGCAGGTCAAATTGCTGTAAAATATTAAAAATGGAGGCAAAATCCACCGTTGTTGTTTTGTCTTGCTAACCGGCTCTCTGTCTAAACTAGCCTCCTAGCTAAACCTGTTATATAAGTTACCTGATTAAATAGATAATTAGATTATAATTTGATCAATATTTGTTAATATCGCCAGATAAACAAACTGCATTTGATAATTAATCGTAAATAAGCAATCTGTTCGATATTTAGCTAGCATCTAGAACTTTTCCCTCATTCCTACACATGTTGTACATGTCTGTACATGTTTATTAGATTTTATTGTTGCAAGTTTATTATTATTTGTATTTATTGTTTTTTTATGTTTAATTTTGTTTATTTAATGAATAAACAAAGTTATTAAAGTGGAAGACATCTGGTTCAGGAGCTGCTTTATCTTTTATTGAGGAATTACTGCTTTAAAAATGATCTAACTAACTAAATAACCGTAGCAAATTAGATAAAAACAAACAAACATATATATTAAGAAATAATTAATAAAATGAATTCTGCAAAGATGTATACGGATAATTATTTTACATTACGGAGATCAGAAATGTTTTCTTTAGCAAACCAACGCTCATATTTGCATATTAGGATGATTTGAACAATATCTTGTCCTATTTCGCGTTGACTTTACTCGTTTTAAAATCGAGTTTTAGTGCCGTTACCTCACTAGACGACATGGTAACACAACATGTTGTAATTTTAGTTTCTAGGGTAACGAGAATACTGATTTTAACAAATCTGTTTGAATTCAGAAGCCGGTCTGTGCAAAAAAACAACAAAAAAAAAACACCACACACGTCTCCAAATGTGAGGGTGCCATTACTTTAATCTTTCGTCAAAACGAAGTGACTTTGGCACGTAGACCTTATCACGTGATGTTAAAACGCAACAAACCAAAGAACTTTGTATTTTTTTCCTGCATGTTTTTTTTTTTTAGCATGAAGGGTGTGATAAAGGTAGGGTATGGTAGCGTAAACCCTTTGACAGCACGACAAACTTTTCATCTTAAGGATGTTCAGATGTTGGGATTGTGATGTGAAAAAATCGTTTTTGTCTTCTGACGAACATATTCTTTAAAGTGCACCTATTATGGTTTTTCAAATATTACCTTTCATGTAGTGTGTTCTATACGTAGCTGTTTGTGAACGTAAAAACGTCTGAAAGTTTAAAAAATCAAAGCGCACGACAAACTGAGTTATCGAAAAGAAGGAAGCGATTCTGAACAGCTGAAATGAGTCGTTAGTGATTCCAGACTTTACTTCCTGTACTAACCTACCTAGGTTTGTAACAAAAAGCCCCACCTCTGCTCTTCATCGGCTGCTCGTTGACATCGGTAAACCAATCACAACAGACTGGGACATCTGACCAATCAGAGCAGAGTATTTTTTTTAATCAAAAATCTAAAAGGTGTGCATCATACTTGACATCTACAGGAACACTTTCCAGTGTGACTGTTTTGTGACTGTAAGTCATTCTCTTCAAATGCTATTTAGCTTTAAACTATGGTATATTTTGTGTATATGTCCATACGGTATAAAAACATCACAACGTTTAGATATGATTTGACAGTTTATTTAATTAAATATCAAAAATCTAAAAGGTGTGCGTTATAGCTGACACCTAGATGAACACTTTACGGTTGGTTTTATCATCCCCTTCAAATGCTATTGAAGTTAGAAACATGTATAACAATGTCATATGTAACTTTAGAGACGGTCCCTTAATTTGCGCATAGTAACTACTATGTTACTATGCGCAAATTAAGGGACAGTCTCTAAAGTTCCATACGACATACGCCCCAGAGTAACATGTTACAATAGTATCGGCAATCCATTGCTCTTCCTGTGAGACCCGGATGTGAAGATTGGAATTTTAAGACCTGAATTTGTGACGTTGAAAAATAATGTGTTGAAATATTACCTGATGAATAATGAAGATGGTATTTTAACAACTGAATATTTTGGAACCATACTTTAGGAAGGTGAATATGTGTGCATTGAATTTTGAATGCTGGAATTTTTTCAATCAAAATATACAAGCCCAATGAATTGAAGAGGAAACAAAGTCAAGCATTGTTATTGCTGTTTTTTTTTTTTTTTTTTTTTACCCTTCAATTTGTGTCATACTGCTGGGCAGTGAAATTCCAGTATTGTCATTGCGATATGTTTTTATTCAATTTATGTAATTCAGCAGGCCATTTTGCCCTGAGGATGTTTGGCACTATTAAATGTCCATATATATATATATATATATATATATATATATATATATATATATATTAGTGCATAGTGTAAGTGTATAATACGTCATTTAGGACACAACTTCAGTATTTATTCTCCGAGGCGTGTTTTCGGAACAGAAGTAACGTCATGAGTAAACGCATCCCGTGTCACACGCAGACCGTCTAATTAATAACGCGATTCATTGACAACAATTTTCATAATCGGTTATTATCGATTTTATCGACTAGTTGTTGCAGCTCTATTCATAAGACCCAGAAATCAGCTCGTGCAGAAACCAGGCTTGCATAAAGGATATATATATATGTATATATGTATATATGTGTGTGTGTGTGTGTGTGTGTGTGTGTGTGTGTGTGTGTGTGTGTGTTTTATATACGTTTCTCCATCACCGCTAGCACATTTGTAGCTGTCGTGTGAGATCGGCGTTGCCTCACGTCATCCTCCTATTGGTGGATTTCAGACGAGCGTCGTAGCAGCGCTCACAAATTTCTTGTGCTGACGGCAGGTCTTTGAGCCGTTAATCCAAGCACATCGTACATCATATCCTGTAGATTATCATGTGCTTTCTGAGACGCCAATCTGCAAACACGATCGTCATCTTCTGCTGTAGAAGTACGACTGTCGACGACTGTCTACGATACTGCGATCATTTCAGGAAACTTCTGCCGTTGCGCTGACAAAGCCTCTGTCCTGAGCAAGCACAAAATGAATATTTTCTCATCGAGAAGGCTCTGATCGTGATTTCTGGTTTACCACGTCTTTATTCTCGCCGTATTTTTACGCTTTGGTCAGAGAGACGCGAGCAGATCGCTGTCCTTTTTAAAACTCCAGAGTCCTTCCAGGGTGGTATCACAGCACTGTTGAAGTCTGCATTCTGATTGGTCGGAAGGTCTTGATGAGTTTTCTAGATCGGCTGTGCTGACTGTAGCTCGGCGGACGCTCCATGGGAAACGGATTTATCGCTGATACGGTGACGTTTTCTGTAAGGAGACGTTTTATTTAACATTTATGGGAAGGCGTCTCCGGTGTCAGAGGTAACGCTGTAGCTTTAAGTTTCCCGACGTCTTCAGGACCGAGGAGTTTACACTTTGTTGCGCATGTTTCTCAGTTGAGAACAGGAACTAAGTTGTTTCTCGGATTTTTCCACAACATTAAATGTAACTATAAATGGATAAAGAGCACGGCATGTCATTCTTCAATGAATAAAAAAAACTTTAATAATTATTGAGAACCTTCGGTATAAGAGGAATAAAGCACTTCAGAATGTGCTGTTATAGGAAGATAATCGACTCCAGGTTCAAACCATTCACGTCGATTGTTTTGCTTAAGCAGCTTGTTAGTTATGATTAAATAACTAGTTATTAGTTAGTTATGAATCTTTTTTTTTTTTTTTAAAGATTTAAGCTTGAGCTTATCGCGGAGAGGAAGAAAGTCTGATTCGTCTTCTGTGAATATGAATCGAGCCTGATTATAACCTCTTAAGCCTTTAGAACCTTGGAATGTAAATGGTTTTTTCCCCTTTCTTGATAGAACAAACCAAACGAAAATTCCCTCCAGGTTTATGTTAATAAAAGGTAAATTAGCTTCATATCGTGTGTAAATTGTTAGTCATAGATCAGCTCACGTTTCCTCACCAACGTCTGAGGGCAGTGACCCGATTGGTCGGGAGATTTAAAAACGTCCCTCTGAGCTTTTTCTTTTCCCGCCGTGACCAAAAAAGCTTTTCGTAGGATTATATGTAGGACGGGGGAAAAAAGAGCGTTTGTGTGAAAGAGGTTTAAGTCTACCACGCACATCCATAAAACAAATTAAAAAGCCGCTCTATTTTCTCTTGCAGATGCTCGTAAACCGTCTCCTGGCTCTAAACCCGAGGAATGAGCGACGCAGTTTCACCGGCTCACCAGGAGGGGGCGACGAGGACGGGACCCTCGACTGGGCCGCGTCTCAAGTCCAGTAGCTAGGATCGTATCCTGATGGCGAAGCAAAAAGATGCTGCTTTGAAACTCGGGAAATCCTGCGTTTTGAACCGGATGGTTATTTTCCGTGGACGTACTCGTACGGCCGATTAAAGACGGTCGACGTTGAAGGTTTTCTCTTCGTACTGCATATCTTCCTCTCCTTCGTCCCTCCTCCTCCGCCCTCCCCCCTTGCCCCCTGTTGTGCTTGACGTTTTGGTGGCTGTGTGGTTTGTATGGCAGCGGCGTAACCGTGGAGAGGCCGGGGTATCACAAGCTTATGGATTTTGATAAGAGAGGTGGCGGTGGAGGTGGAGGGAAAGGGGACACGGAGGAAGGGAAGAAGATGTCTAAGACCGGAGGGAGCAGGTCCGGTCACACCGGTCGCACTTCGGCGCCCAACTCGGGCGTGCTCATGGTCGGACCAAACTTCCGCGTGGGGAAGAAGATCGGCTGCGGGAATTTCGGCGAACTTCGGCTCGGGAAGAATCTCTACACCAACGAATACGTAGCCATAAAACTGGTAAGAACCGTGTGCTACAGCTTTTTTGGTACGGGTGCACAGCCATCAATACCCTTTTATATCCCCCCCGGTGAGAACGAGAACTTGTTTTGTTTTCTCGGTACTCAACGATACTGAAACGACTTAGTGATCGACTTTAATCAAGTCAGGGAACTTTTTATTTAATTCTGTAAAGGTTTTTCGGTTTAAACAGTGGCCCTGAAATGCGCAAACGTTAGCGAATTGGTTTTGAAAGATGACCTACATCAGTTTGCTTGGATCGGGTAGCTAGGATTTCAGCGTGGAATTTTGGACCGGTACCAGTATCGCTTAACGATGCATCGCGAATTTCCCGAATATTTAGACGAGTTACTTAATCCTAAAATTAGCTGAACTTGTACTAGAGACTTGTGCTAGAGATTAGGGCTGGGCGATGTGGCGATATAACTTCAACATCATGATTCAATTATGTCCCTGTATTTTGTCCAAATACGTTACATTTTGAAAGTTTATTCATGTAAACTTATATACAGGTGCATCTGGAAAAAGGTGCAGCTATCCACTAATAGCTGGTGTGAGGTGGGCGTTCTGGTGCACTATGGCTGCCATCGCATCATCCAGGTGGATGCTACACACCAGTGTGAAGCGCTTTGAGTGTCTAGTAAAGCACTATAAAAATGTAACTTTAAAAAAAAAAAATTAGAATATCGTGGAAAAGTCTTTCCCGTAATTTAATTCAAAAAGTGGAACTTTAATATATTCTAGATTCATTACACATAAAGTGAAAAATTTCGAGCCTTTTTTTGTTTTAATCTCGATTACGGCTCACACCTCACGGAAATCAAGCATCCAGTATCTCTAAATATTAGAATAAAGAATTTCTAATACTGAAACGTCGACCTTGTGAAAAGTATGATCATTTATGCACTGATACTCGGTCGTAGCTTTAATCCTTTTGCATGAATTACTGCGTCAATGCGGCGTGGCATGGAGGCGATCAGCCTGTGGCACCTCTGAGGTGTTCTGGAAGCCCAGGTTGCTTTGATAGCGGTCTTCAGCTCGTCTGTATTGTCGGGTCTGGGGTCTCTCATAGATTCTCTATGGGGTTCGGGTCAGGCGAGTCGGCTGGGCGAGTCAAGCACAGTAATACCACGGTCAGCAAACCAGTTACTAGAAGTTTTGGCGCTGTGGGAGGTGCCGAGTCCTGCTGGAAAAGGAAATCAGCATCTCCATGAAGCTCGTCAGCAGATGGAAGCATCAGGTAGACGCTGCATCGACTCTCGACTTGAGAAAACACAGTGGACCGACACCAGATGACATGGCAACCCAAATCATCACTGACTGTGGAAACTTCACACTGGACTTCAAGCAACTCGGATTCTGTTCCTCTCCACTCGTCCTCCAGACTCCAAATCAAATGCAACATTTACTTTCATTTACCAACAAACATCACCGCGAAAGACCGCACAGTTGCAATTTCGCCAGTTCAACTAGTTTTCCGTAAAGAAAGCACAGAAAACTCTGCAAGCCACATCACAATAATAAAAAAAAAAAAGCAGCAAAATCAAGCGTGAACATTCTTTTAAAAAGAAAAAACTGTGAAATCCTGTACAGACTGCACATACAGACTGACTGGGTGCATTTGTTGTTAGAATTTTGTTCTTGTAGTTTAAATCTTTGAAAAATAAATAGTAAAATGTTAACGTTAATGTGAAAACGATTAAGGTTGATTTGTTGTTGAAATTTTTTTTTTTTCTTTCTTCAGATTTCTTTTTATTTTCCCTTTTTTTTTCAGCGTTAAAATGTCATTTTTGTAGCCGTTGAACAAACCCGCCATCAAACTCGGTTCTTGTTTTATTTATTTATTTATTTATTTATTTATTTATTTATTTATTTATTTCCATTTTTGCCGTCAGCTTGTTAGCCAAACTATACGCCGTGAAACGTATCGCGTATCGCAGAAACGTCCTCGAGAACCGAGATGTGGCGTTTTCGTCACGTCTGCTCTCATCCCTGACTATAGCTATAACTTCAAATAGTGAATAAAGAAGGAAAGATGTTTTCCGTAATGTCACGTACGTATAAAGTGTGCTCTAAACTGGAGCTACGTTTACTTTTTTTTTTTTTTTTTTTTTAATTCATTCTCTTTCTTTCGACGCTGCTGCTAAGACGAGTTGAAAACCGTATCTATCGGTTTATTTCTGTTTAAAGTAATCGGCCCGTGCCGACACGCGTTACTCGTGTTCATTCTGTTATTCACACGCATCAGAGACATAAGGGATGATATAAAGCTGCTTATATTAACGTCCATTCCTACACATTCTGCAGTGGAGACGTCGACACGTTTAACGCTCTTTTCCCCCGAACAGGAGCCGATTAAATCCCGAGCGCCGCAGCTCCATCTGGAGTACCGGTTCTACAAACAGCTCGGTACCTCGGGTGAGTCCGTGTTCATTTCCCTCAACACAGTCCCCTGGAGTTAACACCTGTTTATGAAGCGTTTCCTGCACTGCCTCTGTCTCTCTCAGCTCAGGCTGACCTCAGCAGGATTAAACAGCCGAATACCTCCCTTCTAATACCGCAAAATCATCATCATCATCATCATCATCATGATCAGAGGAAGAAGAAGAATGGCCAAACCAACGCTCGTTATTGAGCCGCTTCCGTTTTTATATTTTCTCTCGTGCAACCGTTCTTTCTTTCTGTCTTTCTTTTCTGTTCATGCTTTTTATCTTTCTTTCTTTCTTACTTTCTCTCTCATTTCATTCCTGCTTTTCTTTCTAGCCCTCGTTTCTTCCATTCGTTCTTTATTTCTGCAATTCTTTCTCTCTTTTTTTGCTTTCTTGTTTCTGTCTTTCTTTCTTTCTTGCTTTATTTCTTTCATTCTAGATTTTTCTTTCTTTTTTTTTGTTCTTGCATTTCCAGCTTTTTTTTCTTTCTTGCTTTTTCTTCCATTCTTTATTTCCTCCATTGTAGCTTTCTTTCTCTCTTACTTTTTTTTTTGCCTTCTTGTGTTCAGTCTTTCTACCTTTCTTTTTGTTCTTGCCTGCTTACTAGCTTTCTTTTCTTCCGTTCTTTCTTTCTTTGTTTTCCTCTTGCGTGTGTAGCTTTTTTTCTTGCTTGCTTTTTCTTCCATTCTTTCTCTTCCATTCTTTCTTTCTTTCTTTCTTTTTTTCGCTTTCGTTCTTTTTTTGTTCTTGCATTTCTAGCTTTTTTTTTCGTGCTTGCTTTTTCTTTGATTCTTTTTCTCTTTCATTCCAGCTTTCTTTCTTCTTTGTTTGCTTTCTTGCTTCTTGTTCTCAGGCGATCTTTATTGATTTCTTCCTCTTTAAAAAATTTTTCTTTCTTATTTCCAACAAAGCTGTTTTCTTGTTTCTAGTGTCCTTGATTTCTGGTTTTCTCCTGCTGTCGTTTTTTTTAAACATTAACTGAGTAATAGAACAAGAACAGATGATGATGATGATGATGATGAGGGTAATCAAAATACAATCTGCCGGACTGTGTGTATAGGATGTGGGTCTCTCTCTCTCTCTCTCTCTCTCTCTCTCTCTCTCTCTCTCTCTCTCTCTCTCTCTCTCTGTGTTTCTGTGGAATGGTGTGTGTTGATGTAGAATAGAGATTTGGGGCAGTTTCACGCTATAAACACACTCTCCACATCCTCCTCCTCTGAGCGCGGTGTTAATCAGCGCACGCTCCTCGTGTGTTCGTCCTACGCGATAAGACCGGAGACAGATTACAGCTCACGTCTGGACGACGCCGACGGAAACGTGTGGGGTTTCCGATCAGACAGAACCGAAAAAACACGACGCTGTGTTTCTGTACGCCAGGCGTGTAGGAATAACACCGAAATAATCTTCAGAATGTTGCACACATGTTCTGATTAAAGTGGGTCATTACCATCGGTAGTCAAAATATAACTTTATAATATAAAGTTATATTTAAATATAAATTTATATAGCTATAAATACATAATATAGTTGAGCCCCTCCCCCTTTCTGATCTAATGCTGAGTCCAATGTTTGCTTGTTTTTATACATTGTAACCAAATTTTGTGTTGTTAATTTGTGTGTGTTTGTGTGTGTGTGTTCCCAGAGGGTGTTCCTCAGGTGTACTACTTCGGTCCTTGTGGGAAATATAACGCCATGGTGCTGGAGCTTCTGGGGCCGAGTCTAGAGGATCTGTTCGACCTGTGTGACCGAACCTTCTCTCTCAAAACTGTGCTCATGATCGCCATACAGCTGGTGAGCCTGCAACATCACACACACACACACACACACGCGCGCATGCACATCTGTCACCCGTGACATCATCTGCAGTGCATCGAAATAGTGATCAACACGACCGTTCATTACCATGTAGCATGAACAGTAAATATTCCAGATGTTTGACAGCGCTGCCGCTTGCAGTTACGTAAATGTTTAGCGAGCATCCGTTGTGTTCGGAATGTTTCTACAAGATAACACGGATGGAGTACGTTCACACCCGCAGCCTGATCTACAGAGACGTGAAGCCGGAGAACTTCCTGGTGGGCCGGCCGGGCAGCAAACGGCAGCACACCATCCACATCATCGACTTCGGCCTGGCCAAAGAGTACATCGACCCCGAGACCAAAAAACACATCCCGTACCGGGAACACAAGAGCCTGACGGGCACGGCGCGCTACATGAGCATCAACACTCACCTGGGCAAAGGTACGGAGAAACGAAATATACAGGACGGGTATTGTTTGCTGCTTTAAACTGACTTGTTTTGCAATCTCAAGAGCATCACACACACACGCACACACACACACACTCACTCACACACTCTCACTCACACATTCACTCACTCACTCACACACACTCACTCACACACACTCACTCACTCACTCACTCTCACACACTCACACTCTCACTCAAATTCACTCACTCACACACACTCATTCACTCACACACACTCACACACTCACTCACTCATTCGTATACGTCGTGGTGTTCTCTCCCGCAGAACAGAGCAGGCGGGATGACTTGGAGGCGCTCGGTCACATGTTCATGTATTTCCTGCGAGGCAGTCTGCCCTGGCAAGGCCTGAAGGTACAGTGATGACTCGAAATGAATGAATACACACACACAAGGCACCGTTTCATGCAGCCACATGACATTTAGAGCCTGTCATTTAACATTTTTCTTCTCGACGTATCTCCAAGTTAAACGGCATATTTGTGGGCGGGACTTTGGTGTTATCCTTCAGAATTTGTTTGCTTTGTGTAGAGTGGCGTGTCTTCGCTGATTGGTTATTATCATTTTTAGCTCACAGAAATCCAAGGTCGTCCGAGTGTTGTCTTTTGAAAAGGGGCTTAGTACAGATGACGTGATCGCGATCCAAATATAAACAACATAATGTTATAAAGGTGTAATGTGTTTTTCTTTCTAAACAGCGGGGAATTTTTCCTGACCAATGGTGTTTGTTTTTTGTTTTTTCCCCCCTAAGTGATCCCGTTGATTAAGTCACTGTGTCGTATCTCGGTTAGAGTAACCACCAGCTGCATCAACACCGTCGACTGACCTCGTTTAAAAAATAATAATAATAAAGTGAAAGTTTGGTTGTTTTTGTGGGTTTTTTTGTCATTTTTTTATATTTTGCTTGTAGCTTGTTTTTTTAGTAAAGTTCTCAGAAGCGAGTATAAAAACAATGTGACATTTGGTGGCACTGTTAATGAGAATCTGATTATCTCTCTCTCTCTCTCTCTTTCACTTTCCTCTTGTCTCACGGTCTTATCTTCAACTTTGCAATCTTTTAGGCCGACACGCTGAAAGAGCGCTATCAGAAAATAGGAGACACCAAAAGAGCGACTCCCATCGAAGTGCTCTGTGAGAGCTTCCCAGGTCAGTTCCATCGACCAGAGATGATAGAGTGACTAACGATGGTGGAAATGTTCCTTCAGGACCAGTCTAGTAACACTTAGCGCAGGATGCCTGTCTATCTTTCTTCTTTTGTTTTCTTACAGAGCAAATCCAGTGACCCCCTGTAATGCAGGTAGATGCTAGAGGTCGATAGTTGATTTTACCGATAACCTATTAATCACCCGATTAATTAGTTTTAAAAAAAAAATACTGAATGAAATGATAATGATTATGATAAGTCTTTATTGAGCACACATACACTGCATACCCGAGCATGTCAGGAAGTTGGGGTCAGAGCACAGGGTCAGCCATGATACAGCGCCCCTGGAGCAGAGAGGGTTAAGGGCCTTGCTCAAGGGCCCAACAGTGGCAGACTGGCAGTGCTGGGGCTTGAACCCCCGACCTTAAGATCAGTAACCCACCACGCCACCACTGCTGAACTAAATAAACCGTACTGACTGTACCGTGAAAATGTACTGTACGTTTTTAAAAATGAAATAAATATATATTAACTGTTAATAAATATTAAAGTAAATTAAACATGTGCATCCAAACTGAACCAAAAAGTAACGCTCTAAATAACAAATAAAAATAGAGACGTCCAAAATTATTAAAAAAAACGAAACACTTCACATAACACAATAAAATTTGTCAGCGATTAGTTTTTATTTCGCCTCTAGAGGCCGCTCTCGTACAATATAACGTCTGTCCTGAAGATGTCGGAAAACTTCTTAGCTTTACAGCTTAACCCCTGATTGTAACAAAAGCTCTGACACTGGAGACTCCTTCCATAAAAGTCTCCTCGTAAAAAGAAAAAAAATCCCACCGTATCAACTATTACACAGGTTTTTATAATCTGTTTGCGTCCTCCATACACGTCCCTGTGAACGAGCTGTTGCTATGGAAACGACAGCATTCGTAACACGAGTGTTGAATTTTCCTTGCGTACGATACAATCGTGTTGTTAAGCGTTATCGCGGACGCTGTGGATGAAAATACCCAGATGCTTATTCTCGAACACACAGTTATTGGTTTTTGAGTAATAAAGTCACTGTGTCGTGCAGAAGAGATGGCCACGTACCTGCGCTACGTCAGGAGACTGGACTTCTTCGAGAAACCGGATTATGACTACTTGCGCAAACTCTTCACGGACCTCTTTGACAGGAACGGCTACGTCTTCGACTACGAGTACGACTGGGTCGGCAAGACTCTGGTACGGCCCGAAGGAGAACTTTTTATGATGTCACAGTTTGCTAACGTATATTCACTTGGGCTTTTTACCGTATATTCTGGATCGAGACACTTTTTTTTTTTTTTTGCCGAAAAATACGGTAATGCCGTCTTTGAAATTGTAAAACGTGATGTTCGGGTGCTTATTTATCTGTGGAAGCCCGTTTCTGCCACCGGGGGGGGGGGGGGGGGTAAAAAAGGTCATTGCGACTTTAAATCTCAATAATAATAGTAATAATAATAATCATAATAATAAACGTTTTATTTTTATATAGCACCTTTAAATCTTGTTTGTTTTTTTTGTGATGGTTGTTCAGCCGACTCCAATAGGACCCATTCCCACTGACGCACCGATCCAGTCCGGCAGCAGAGATAAAGCACAGCAGCAGACCAAAAACCAGGTGAACACACACACACACACACTCCTCACTACTGTACGCACTAAAATAAGTGTCGGTTAAGATTACTGTCAGCGTCACCTGTAAGAGTGTATATATAATATATAATAAGGATAAAGTATCATTTTGTTACACATCTAACCGTGTCCGTGTTTATTTATTTTGGCCCGTCTTTACAAAGGGTGCCAATAATTCTAGAGCTGACTATTCTTCCAAATATCTTTTTTTTTTTTTTTTTTTTTCTTCTTAAAAACATTTGTTTATTTTAGGGCAGATTATACACTCTCTTGTATTCACACAGGTGTTCTGAAATATTTTAACGTGAAAGCTGACGGTAGGATCGGTAAGGGCGACCAATCAAAACGAAGATAGCAACTAAGCAAAAAAAAAAATCGTGACGGTCCGGCTACGTAAAATTCCTGGCTTGGAAAATTCTGTATGAGTGAGTTATAACACATAACCGTTACCGATTAGTGCGTGGCTGTAGATTAGACATCGGTGTAACCCTCCTGTTATGTTACGGGTCAGTTTGACCCGTTTCCACATTCGGTTCCACGGGTGGTTTTATTCGTACACAATAGGAAGGTTAAATGTTTGGGGTTATGTCGGGTTTCGTAGCGGTGCATCACGAAGAAATTCTCACTTTTGACGTTTGCTCACGTTTCTGTCCATGCAAGAGGGGGGATGAAAGGGCAAGGAAAACATAATGTTTAATCAGGCCAGAGAAGGTCGCTGCTAGGTGGAAGTCACCCAGATGTTTTTCCCCCTCAGTGTTGCATGACGCACATCTGGGGGGGAAAAACGTTATGTTTTCTGCACATTAACGCCAGCGAGAAATGCGCTGTACGTAGTGGCGTGATCATGTGATCGGTTCTTCTATCCGGATGTGAGCGGGAGGAATTACAATGGGTTTAACTGTACGTTATTTTTAAAAAGAGATTATCTTGAATATATTTTTTTTTCTTGTGTTGATGTTCACAGCTACAAATAGCTATAAATAAGTCAGTGGATTGAACAGTAAATGTATTTTTCACTACGTTCATAGACAGTTGATTACATACGCATACACTTAGGGTTGTGTTTTTTCTTTCTTATCAGCACTGTCGGCTCCTCTGTGGCAGTTTGCTCGTTCATAAACTAATACTGTGATCGTTTCAATTTTAATTATTTTCTAAGTGGATATTTTGTGGGGGTTTTCTTTCATGTTTTTCCCAACCCCGTGTTACACAAGATCAACCAAGCGGGGAGCGTGAAGGCTAGCATGTGCTTCCTCCGAGACGCCAGCGTGAATCCAACCTTTCACATGTTTTCGATCTGCGTATCGCACTCGGAGGAAATCGTAAGACGCCTTCGATTGGCTGGTGTCGCTCTGATTGACAGGAGAGAGAGAGAGAGAGAGAGTGTATCGGTGCGTTCGTGTATGTCGGATAGATCGTAGTTACGACTTGAACGCCACCACAAAGTCGTATTTACGAGCTGGGTGGAAACTCTGGGTTTTCTTCAAGCTCTTTAAAAGTTTCCGAGTCGGTTAGTTTTTTTTGTGAATTTTGTTTTCCGACCATGTTCCACTCCTCGATCATCCTTTTTGTTTTGATTGGTCACCTGACTAAACTAGCCAAGATCGTTTCCAAGTCATTTACAGGAAATGAGAGTGCGAGAGAGAGAGAGAGATATTCACGCTATGTTTTCATGTGTATGAACTTTACACAGAGTGTTTGAGCAGGTCCCCACACGCCTCTCTGCACGTCGGGCTCTTTCTCTTTTTCTCCTCTTCCTCTTTTCTCTGTCCTCTGTTAGCCAGAGCGCTCTGCTTCTGCATGGGAAATGTTCCTCTTTCTGCGTTTTTAAATTTATTTTTATTTTGTTTTGTTTTGTTTCCTTTTACACCCTCGCATCGCCGATCACATAACACCCGCCCTCCGCCCCTTCCCCCTTCCCCCAGTCTCCTGAACCAAAAGGAAGTGAATCCCAGCCGACTCCTGTGACCAACAGGGAGCTCCTGGGCTCGCATCTCACCGCTGATAGGCTGGGGGGCTCTGTGCAGGTACTGGGAAGGGTGTGGGGGGGTGTGTGTGTGTACATGTGTGTGAGTGAGTGCGCTGCTTTGCTTAGCATCTTTGTCAATCTCACACGCTTTCTCTCTGTACGTCGCTGTTCCTCTGCGGCTCTTACAAAATATGTTTCCGTCTAAAAGAATGTGTTTCAAAACATTTCAATATTTGTGCTCATGCACTCGTACGGAATTCTCTGATGAGGTCACGGCGGCGATCTGGACGCGGTTCATGATTGATCGTAGCGAAAAAGATGAGGAACTCCAGCGTCTTATAACAGACAAGTGATCAAAAAACATCCTAAACATAAATACTCACACTCACTCACACATATATATACACAAACACACACACACACCAGTTTCTACAATAGACAAGTGACTTGTGAAAGGACTCTAATCCTACCCCTTCACCGAGACTACATATTATGCTGCTGTTGCTTGTGTCCTTCACACACTCACTCACTCACTCACTCTCTCTCTCTCTCTCTCTCTCTCTCTCTCTCTCTCACACACACACACACACATCCTCGCTCTCACTCACACACACACTCACTCACCCTCTCTCTCACACACTCTCTCTCTCTCACACACACACACACACACACTCTCACTCACTCTCTCTCTCACACTCACTCACTCTTTCTCTCACACACACACTCACTCTCTCTCTCTCTCTCACACACAACTCACTCATTCAATCTCTCTCACACACACTCCCTCACACAAACACACACCCTCATTCTCTCTCACACACACTCACGCTATCTCTCTCTGTCTCTCACACACACACAGAAAAAAACAGTACTGTTATAGTTTTAACTGTAAAAGTATTTTAAAAAATAAATATTCTGAGAGCGTGTTTGCTTTACTTGCAGTACCCACACCTAGACTGGAGTAGAAATAAAATGCATCTGCTACTATCACACACACACACACACACACACACACACACACACACACACACACTCCTTCTTCTTTCTGCTTCCTCTTTTCTGTGTGTGTGTGTGGTGGGGTTTTTTTTTTTCCTTCTGTGTTTCCTCCTTCCTCTCCCTCGCTTCTCTCTAAGGATCAGTTTTTACTTTTAGTGATCTGGTGACCTCGCCGTGACCCGGCGCTCGCACCAGCAAAAAAAAAAACAAAAGAACACGGGGTTAATCCTTAATTTATTGAACTCATTAATGAATCCCTGTTTGAATGGTCAGGTTGTAACGTATACAGGTTTCACACAGGTCGCTGTTTCATCCACATTCCCAGATTCCTAGTATTTCAGAGCAGAGTTGTACACTAAAGCCCTGTTCGGATTGGATTAGTTCATCTAGACAGACTGTAATATGTTTTTGTTTATTTTTGTGAAACACATCCGGACGGCAGTAACACGGCCGCATGAGTGAGGAGAGAGAGTCTAGCAGGTTGTATTTTCTGAAAACATTGATCTTTGCGTCATGCGGTCGGTCACGTGATCACGCTCCGTTCAGAACATGGCGTCCAAGGGGGTGGAAGAAGCGCCAGAGTAGAGGCGAGGCGAGGCGGTGGAGCTTATTTCATTTTGGGTCGAACCAAAATTCCAGGAACAATCGGAAAACACAATTCATAATCTCAGCGTATCAGAAAGCAGGAAGTGTTTAATGTCCGGGTGAGGGGCGCTTATACACACGCGTATCTGGAGTAAAGCGCTGAGTGAGGACGAGTGAAAAACTGCCAGCCTGTAGTTCGCTCAGAGGAGGACGAAGAAAAACACTTACAGATATGATTTAATATTGATCTTCAGAAAAGAAATGAGAGAGAGAGAGAGAGGAAGAAGGAAAGAAAGCAAAGGGTCGTGGAAAGAGAAAGAAAGAAATAAAGAGGAGGAAAGAGAAAAGAAAAGAAGGAGAGGGAGAGAAAGAGAGAGTGAGACAAAGAGGGAGGAAGAAAGAAAAAGAGAGGAGGAGAGAGAAAGGGAGGAAGGAAGAGAGGAGGAACAAAAGAAATAAAGAGAGGAGGAGGAAAGACAGAAAAAGGAGACAGGGAGAGAAATGGAGGAAGGAATGAAGAAAAGGAAAGGGAGGTGGAAAGAGGAAAAAGAGAAATAAAGAGAGGAAGAAGGAAAGAAAAGAAAGGAGGAAAGAGAAAGGGAGCAAGAAAAGTGAGAGGATGGGAGCAAGAGATGAGGAAGGAAAGAAAAAGAGAGTAGAGAGAGAGACAGGAAGGAAGAGAGGAGAGAGAGACCGGAAGGAAGAAAGAGAGATAGATCGAGCGAAAGAAAGGAAGAGAGTAAGGAAGAGGAAAACTCTGACATGGCTGATCCAGATGTAAATAAAGTGATAGACTTGCAGCAGTAAAACAGGAAGTGACCGCGTGTGAATTTAATCCAGTCTGAATAGGGCTTTTTAACGTCGCTGTTTAACCCTGCAGTCACACTATCGCTTTTATTATTTATTATTTATTATCTATTATTTATAGTCTCTTATGGACATGTGGAAGTAAGTACCTGTACATTAGATATATCCTGTGAAGCTAGCGAGTTAAACACAAGATAAATAATCAGTATGAAAAAGAGTTTATTTGGCAAGCTAACTGTGCTAGCTACGTACACTCCGCAGAGGCACCAGCGATCTCTGCTACTTCCTTCTTTACTTAAGCTTTATTTTTCTTCTTAACGTCTCCACACACAGGTTAAGTCAGACAGGATAAAAACCAGCCCAGCATTAGACGTTTTCCTTCCGTCGTCGCGTGTCAGACAGTAAACATGGAGTAACTGAAGTAACAGCAGACCGCAACCACCGTACGATTGGTACGAGGACGAGGTCATATGAGGCGGTCCGAGTTGGAATTGTTTTGAGTGTAGGGTCGGACAAGACGGACATTTTCGTGATTAAGATCGTTACCGGTGCTGCAGGACAAACTCTATACCGCTGTACACCAGCAGGAGGCGCCGAAGTGCAGTGTCAGAATCTGGCCCAAAGTAGTGGAAAATAAGTGACTGGCAGGTTAAAGCCGGTTATACGGAATGAATGGGAGGGTCCGTGTAATATGGTGTTGTGTGGTAATAATAAATGTGTCTCAGAGCTCTATACAGAAGTGCACACGCGTCTAAAGGCTTATACTGTTTTTACTTTTAAATGCTCAGGTCATGAGTTCTACCAACGGCGAAGTGAACACGGACGATCCCACAGCGGGTCATTCGAACGCCCCCATCACTGCTCCTGCTGAGGTCGAGGTCACCGACGATACAAAGTAAGCACTTTGTCTGTCGTTTCAGCAGAATTTGTATCTGATTAAAAAAGAACTTGCAGGAAAACCCAGATATTCATAGATGTGATTTAATGTTGATATTTAGAAAAGAAAGAGAGGAAGGAACGGGAGGTGGAAATGGAAAGAAAGGTCTAAATAAATAGAGGAGGAGAGAAAGAAAAGTAAGACGAGAAAAAAGGAAGGAACGAAGAAAGAAAGGGAAAAAAAGAGGTGGAAGGAAGGGGAGAGAGAGGAGGAAAAGATGAGGAAAGAAAATAGTGGAGGTAAGAAAGAAAGAGAAGGAATGAGAGGCAGGAAGAGTAAAAGAGAGTAGGAAAGAATGAAGGAAAAGGAGGAGAGAGGGAGGAAGGAAGAAAAGAGCAGGGGAGAGAGGAAGGAAAAAAAGTTAGGAAGAAGGAAAGAGAGAGGAAGGGGGGAAAGAGGTGGAAAGAGAAATAAAGAAAAAGGGGATGGGGGAAAAAAGAAAGGAGGAGCGAGAGAGAAAGGGAGGAAGAAAGGGCAGAAAGAGAGAAGGAGGAGTAAAGAAAAAAGAAAGGAGAAGCGAGAGAGACAGAAGGGGAGGATGGAAGAAAAGAAGAAGAGAATGAAAGTGGCAGAAAGAGGAGGAGAGAAAGGGAGGGAGGAAACGAAGAGAGGAAGAAATAATAAAAGGAGAAGCGAGAGAAACAGACAGGGAGGAAGAAAGAAAAGAAAGGAGAAGAGAGAAAAAGGGAGGAAGGATGGGAGAAGGAAAGGCGGAAGAAAGAAAGGGAAGGAAATGGGCAGAAAGAGAAAGGAGAAGCGAGAGATGGAAAGGGAGGAGGATGGAAAGGAAAAAGAGAGGAGGGGAGAGAGAAAGGGAGGAAAGAAAGAAAGAAATATATGAATAAGTGGATGAATGTTTTGGTCCTTGAGGAAAAGAAGTTTACGTTTATTGTGGCGTAATGATTTTATTTCATTCTAATAATTCAAAATAAATAAATCATGACATTTAGTTTTACATTCTTCATCATCACCACCATCTTCATCATCTCCTTCATCGTACACATTTCTTTCCTCTTCCTCGGTCACGCTGAGGATATACCGAGGTAGAGACGAATTTAAACAGAATGTTCCGGAGTGTTTTCTTCCTCTTACACCATAGCAAACTGATTTATTAAGGAGTCACGCCTTGTGCTTCTTATCCGTTTATAGTTGCATTTAAACAGTCGCTCCCTCACAAGCTTCCCGTCATCTCTCTCTCTCTCTCTCTCTCTCTCTCTCTCTCTCTCTCTCCCTCTCTCTCTCTCTGTGTGTGAAGTTAATAAGAATAAGACCGAAAGTGTAAAGCGTAAACTCGTCCATCCCGAAGATGTCAGAAAACCTGAAGATGTTCCATCTCCACCGTAGACGTCACCGTACTGACCATCTCGCACCATGTTTTATTTATTTATTTTTTACACTCATTTCTGTTTTTTTTTTTTTAACGTGGAGCATGCGCCGTACACGTCCCTGTGAACGAGCTGTTGCCATAGAAACGATAAGGTGCTAATATAAAGGTGCGATCTGTCAGAGCTGCTGTTCTGGAACGTTAATCGACACCTTCTGACTTCTTTCAGGTGCTGCTGCTTTTTTAAGCGGAGGAAGAGGAAAGGCCTGCAGCGGCACAAGTGAAGAGTGGAAGGGTGGAGAGAGAGACAGAGAGAGAGAGAGGACTGGAGTGTGGAGCGCTCCTTTATCGTGTGTGTGTGTGTGTGTGTGTGTGTGTGTGTGTGTGTGTGTGTGTGTGTGTGTGTGTGTGAGTGAGAGAGTGATATGAACGTGAACGCAGATGGACAGTTTAATCCTGTATTTTAGATCACATTATCAGAGGACTTAAAGCAAATGTTTAAACGATGAGTGTGTTTAATTTTATGGGATCAAAGTAAGAAACTGAGGGGAGGAGACTACAGACTGTGATGCTCCGAGTCAGGAAACGTCCGGAAACGTCCGGGAACGCAAACCGGAATCGCTCTGCTTCTGTAAATTGTCTGGGTTTTTTTGTTTTGTTTTGTTTTGTTTTTAATGTAATTTAAAATGAAGATGTTTTGGAGCTCTGCTTATCCCTGAGTCGAACCTTTTTATTCATGTTGTAGTGTTTTGTTTTGTTTTTTTTTGTTTTTTCTTCTTTTTAGTTTTTTTTAAATTCTCTTTTGTGTCCTATTTTATTTTTCCTGTCAGCATGGATGATGTAGCACAGTGGCTGGACTCATGTACTGTGGAAGACTGAGAGAAAGACACGCCGTTCGTCTCAATACTGTTTTTAATACACACACACACACACACCGGCTTTATAACCCACTTCCCCTGACCGTGTTTTGATTTCTCAACAGGAAGAACACCGTAGCTGAGTTTCTTAGAAAGGTGTTACACCTTTTTTAAAAAATAAAATAATAATAATAATATATATTATAAATAAACACACGCATACACAGTCATGTCTACTTCACAATGTGCTGGCTAGCTAAAATAACTTAACAAAGATGCAGTACTTCTCCTGAGTTGTTTACGGAAGTCCAAGGAAGTGCATTGTTCTGTCCTGTAACTTGAGATACGTCAAAAGTTGTTTTATTAAGATCACAAGAGTTCCAAATAGACGCGTAAGGCTGAAGAGTAGCCATCCAGCGAACTTACTGCTTCCTTTATCCAGCTAACCTTTATCCAGTTCACCGTATCCAACTAGCCTTATCCAGCTCACCGTATCCAGCTGACCCTATCCAGCTATCCTTATCCAGCTAACCTTTATTAAGCTATAAATTTCTCATTAGTTTATACTAGAACTACAGCCCAAATAGATGCGTAACCTGTAGAGTAGCCATCCAGTTAAACTTGCAGCTTAACATATCCAGCTAACCTTTATTAAGCTAGAAATTTCTCGTTAGTTTATCCTAAGGTTCAAGCAGTAGCCACAGAGCAAACTGCAAATCCAACTACTTTCATCCAGCTAACTTTACCAAGATGCGAAAGGCTACAGGGTAGATACCCAGCGAAGTTTATCCGACTTTACTTTTACCCAGCTAACTTTATTCAGCTGTCAGTTTCTCACAACTACAGCCCAAATATATATACTGGCTTAAAGGGTAGCTTTCCGGCTAACCTCATCCAGATGAACTTAATTTATGACTTCGTTTTAGATCATTTCATCCAGCTAACTCGCTCATCTATCCAGCTATCTTCATCTAGCTATCCTCATCCAGCTACACTTTATCCAGCTAATTTCATCAAGCTATCTCGCTAACTTTATCCAACTATCAGTTTAACTAACAGCTATCGGTTTCTCAGTCGTTTATCCCACGACTACGTGATACGCCGTTATTGCGATAGCAAAGTTGATAAAATGTTGATTTTTAGCAGTTGATCAATTCAAAGCTACATCTTCAGATGTCCTCGGCTAATTGTTTAGTTTGTTATTTCAGTAAAACTCGACTCGGCATCATGAGAACAATAATGCCACAGAAACAATAACACTAATCCTGCTTTCACACCAGCAAGCAACCAGTCAATGATCTCGCTCTTGTGGGCGTGGCCTATCCAGCGAATTCTAAGCTCCAGTATGAAATGGTAGACGCTAAACACCGCACAGGCGGCTGTATGATTAATACACGTCACTCTGTTCGTTTTTCTTTAAAATATATTTGAATGCTGTAATAAAAACTTAGGAAAATATAAAGCTGCATTTATAAGTACATTTTATTTATTCAGTTTGCGTAAAATTGAGCAAAATCTCAGTGTTTGCTAGTTTGAACGTTAGGTAAAACTAAAGGGATAGTTATCAGAATATATTAACATTAGCATGTGAGCTAACGTGGATTCTGAGTGGTTTATTCTGTGACCTTGATAATCTCGAGCTAACAGGACGGAAGTGGACTTTTTTTTTGGACTTCCATGCTAGTCGTCTTCCTACAACTTGATTTAAATCCTTTTTTTTTTTTTTTTTTTTTTTTTTTTTTTTTTTTTTTAAATCAAAAACCTGAATTTTTTAAAAAATATGACTCATTTTATCATCCTTTTGCTCGGAACTCTGTAGTATCTCTCTACCTCTAGCTAACATAGTTTACCTCTACTTAGCAGAACTTTCTTACATTTACCTCATTCTGCTGGCTAACTAGCACACCAGCTAGCCCACTAGACAGGCAGTATATTGGGGTAAAGTTTAGGAAGTTCTGTTAACTAGCATTATAATTAGCTAATACATATTTCACTAGCTAGCATATTACTGCGGATGTTTCCCCCCCCCCCTCCCTCATTTAGATATTTAAATATATCAATCTCTTTTAGATATCCTAAAGTAATTACAAGGAATTTAAGTCATGCTTTAGGAAAAGAGGGGGGGGCAGACAGGAAAAATACTACTAATGCTACATACTACTTCCACAATTTTAAATATTGTATAAAATACATATGTTTACATTTTATTTATTTCTCAGACGTGGCGTTGGTTTTGTTTCTAGTGAACGACATACGATCATGTTCCGGATTCTAGCAAGATAGCGAGCGTGCCAACTACCGTAACTGTGGCGTTCCGAAAAAATCGGGTTATACATGGAGTCCGGAGGCTATGCGTTCTCGGAAATCATTTCCTCGAGGCGTAAATATGTAAGGATGAACGGGTAGCTGTTTACGTTAATGTTAGCAAGCTAGGTTCTGGGTGTGGAATTACCAAACAAGGACCGTTTATCAGCTGTTTAATTAATTCACTGTTTCTTGATTATTGTTCGATTTATTTAAGTGTCATGTGTTTGTACGTCCTCATTGGACCAACTTGCATTACCAAAGCTAATTATTCACCATTTTATACAATAAAGCAACTTTTATTGTTTTGGTTTATAGTACTCGAGGATAGCCTTCCTGGCTCCACAGATCCTCATTTAAACATTCTATTTATATAAAAGAATATTTTATTGCTCCTTTTTAACGTTTATAGCTACTTAACACGGTGTCACGATCGAGCAAGACTGCGAGTGCATTGGAAACAGTATTGAAGCGGGGCTGTGGGATCTCTCTTCTTGTGAATTGCACTTTCGAGGGGAAAAAAATCTAATAAAACATTGGCATTGTTGACGGCGATCACAAAGTAAAAGAAATAAAACCTGGATACGGGATCGTTTCTATGCCAGACTCATCTCTCCTGAAAGGACGGAAGGACACGTCTGATGTTTGCTTATAATTATTTTGTTACTTTTCATTTCTCCACGTTAGATTTGATGTTATCTGGGAAATAGTTTGTGCCTTTGTAAGTGAAGCGCTCAACACTACGGCGTCGCTCTCGGATGTTTGTCCCCGGCTGGTTTCCATCTCCGTGCGTTCTCCGCATCGTGAGTTTGTAAAGAGAAACGGAGGAAGTCTATCAGATTGAGAATGTAGGATGGTTTACATCCATATGAAATGTTTTTCTTTCTTCCCCGGCTCACGCAATGATATTTATTCAGGATCGGATATTTATTACAGCATTGCTCAGGTTCATGTAAAAAAAAAAAAAAAAGAGAAGAAGGCAACCAATGAATGATCAATAAGGCTACTTATTCAACTTACAGTTGTTGTTTTTGTTTTGTTTAGTTTTTTTTCCCAAGATCTGATTGTTTCAAATCCATGTTTTGTTGCATTGGATGTTTCGGTCGGCTGATACGAATCATAATAAGTTAAAAATCAATCTCGATAACCGATCACGATCGCCCCACGCCAACCTCTCACTGTTGTCATGGTAACCTGTTTCTCATTGTTCGTTCTTGTTTTCCTGAATTTAAAAAAAATAAATAATAATTTTATTCTCTGCACTTCCAAAAGCTGTGCCCGAGTCTCAAACATAATTTTAAAAACTCTTTTGCCTAGATGTGGCTTAAAAACTACTCTGCTCACAGTGAGATCACATGGTCCTGCCTCATCGTACACGCCCACATGGCCACCAGGGTCGCTCCTGATTGGTGGAAGCAGAAAAGTAGGATGCAGAGAAGAGAGAGTGCACCGCTGAAGTATTTTACTTTCATATTTCAGTCATCGAGAAGCTAAAATGAAAAACATTTTGGTTCGATTTATTCTGTGATAACTAAATGCCTCATAAATAAAGACTTTTATAATATAGCCCTCGTCTTGTTTTTCTTTTACGTATACAATCTCATTGTTTAGGAATTTATTCAATCCGCCTGCTGCCTTCGTCGCTTAATTTGTAGCCTACGCAGTTTAATATTCAGAGTACACTTTAGTCATCTGTAGTTTTTGTATTATATTTGTAGGATAAGTAAAGTAAGATGTATATTTTTTAGCTGTTTAAAATGATCCCTCTCTAGTTCTCGGTTTCTAAAAGAAGTGCCATCATCTGGCAAGGATCAGCACGGATTAGACATCACTACTATCTGATCAAATCTTATCGCCCAGCCACAGGCAGAGAGGATGGATGGTCTGATGGAATGAATAGATGAATGGAACAAATGAGTGGGTGGATGGATGGATATAATTAATGAACAGATTTATTGGATGGATGGAGTAAATGAGTAGATGGTTCGATGCCAGTTTGGTTGGATTGTTGATTGGATGAATAGATTAAATATTGGATGAATGGAATAAAATAGATGGACAAAAGGAATAAGTGGACAATTGGAATGAATGGATTGATGGATGAACGGATGGAAAAATGGAATGAATAGAGTTATGGGATGGATGGATGGATTAAATTAATAGATGGAAGTTTGGTTGGATTGCTGATTGGATGAATAGATTAAATATTGGATGGATGGAATGAATAGATTGATGGATGGCTGGATGGATAAATAGAATGAGTGGATAAATGGGATGGATGGATAAATGGAATGAATGAAGTTATGGGATGGATGCATTAAATGGAATGAGTGGATAAACGGGATGGATGGATAAATGGAATGAATGAAGTTATGGGATGGATGGATTAAATGAATAGATAGATTGTTGGATGGATGTAAATTTGGTTGGATTGCTGGCTGGATGAATAGAAATGATGGATGGATGGACAAATGGATGAATAGAAATGATGTATGGATAGCCAGATATATATATATATCGGAACGAATAGATTAATATCAGATGGAAGGATGTAAGTTGGGTTGGTTGGATCTTTGATTGGAAGAATTGATTAATCACCTGGATGGATGGAGAGATAAATGGAGGGATCACCTGATGGATGTAGATGGTCACTTCCTCAGGGTCACCATGCAGCTCTATGTTATCATTTGGATTATTTGAGAAACATGGGGTACATTTTTTCCAAAACATCCCTTTGCTAATACTTTCATTGAGTATTTTCTTTTTTCCTTTCTTTCTGTATAAGAATAAAGTTTTGCATTAAATAGCATTTTTTTTTTCTTCATTATTATTTATCTCTTTGGTGTTGGAGCTGCACTCAGACCTGTGTGAGAACTGGAACAGCATGAGATCCACTAACACCTTGTGATTGTTCAATCATTAACGTTTTCATTGCAGTCAGAAGTGTCGCTCATGCATGATGGTGCAAATCTCCACCGTGTGAGGAGGAGATAGCTGGGCTTCAGCTTAGTGATTGATTATGAATTTAGCTGAGCACAAAAGTTAAGAACATTTTATTTTAGTAAACATTTCATTACACAGATGGACCTGAGAAATTTAGGTTCTACAGGAGTGAGGAAACAGTGTGCTCATTGTAGACATGTCATTACACACATACACACTGCATTACATACTTTTACCCATGTAGTGTATACTGTATAACAAAGTTCTGGGGTCAAATTCACAGTTAATTTTAATTCAGTATAAAATAAAAACAATATAACGTTATTAAAAGCATCTCCTTATTACACATCTTTGTAATACAACCCCAATTCCAAAAAAGTTGGGACACTATGGAATTATAAAGACAAAGGATTTGATGTTTTATCTAATCAACTACATAGTTTTTTGAAGGTAAACGTTTATTTTGAATTTGATGCATGCAACACGTTCCAAAAAAGTTGGGACAGGGGCGATTTAGGACTAATGGTTTTAATAGTGATGTAACGAGTTGAAATAAGAAGGTGATGTGAAACAGGTGAGGCAATCGTCTAATCATGGTATATAAGGAGCCTCCAAAAAAGGCCTAGTCCTTCAAGAGCAAGGACGGGCCGAGCACCCATGGCATGGGTAACTCGCACATCTGTGAGGGCAGCATTAATGCAAACGATATGTTCACCTTTTGGAGCAACATATGCTGATTACAAGCGCATGGTTGCGTAAGCAGATAGTGCGGGTGCTAGCATGGCCTGCCTGCAGTCCTGACCTGTCTCCAATTGAGAAAATAAGTCAATGAAGGCCCCGTACAGTTGCCCAGCTGAAGAAATGCATAATGGATGAATGGAGGAAAATTCCTCTTGCTAAACTTAACCAACTGGTGTCTTCACTCAGTGTCCAAATGCTTAATAAGTGTTATTAAAAGAAAACACAGTGATAAACAGTCGACTGTCCCAACTTTTTTGGAGTGTGTTGCAGTAATCAGACTTGAAATGAGTGTATATTTTCAAAAATAAATGAAATTCACAAATTAAAACATCAAATAATGTGTTAATAATGTGTTTTAAATAAAGTCCAGGGTGAACTAAATTTTCAAATGACTTTTTTGTTTGTATATTTGTTTTATTTTTTGGGCATTTTGCATTCTGTTAAATATAAAGCTCAGAAATGTTGTAATGTAATATAATTATAATTACATAGTAATAATAATAATAATAATAATAATAATAATAATAATAATAATAATAATAATAATAAGAAGAATTCTGGTCTTAATTACATTACAATACGTTTCAGATATTTACATTTAAGCTTAAGAAATTTCACTTTATCAACAATAGTTTGCTAATGTCTCCGCCTTCTTTCTCACGTGCTGTTACGTCACCTTCACAACAACGAAACAACATATTGTTTCTTATACATTTATTTATTATCTAGGTATTTAATAAACGCGTACGTACACGTTATTAAACATTTTAATGTCAATTCGAAAAGATTAATTAATTAACAATAAAACATCATCGACAACGACGACGACGATAACAACAACTACTCACGTGCAGGCTACGCCACCTAATTCTAACCGGCTCCCTACACGAGTGCACTACGTAGGGTGCGAATCAACAGTTATTTAGCGGAACAAAGTGCACTAGATGCATACCGCGATGTTCTATTTGGAATGTGAGCACAACCTCCTGAGGGAAAACACTCGCCAAGAAAACCGGAAGCGGCGACGTTTCATAGACAGTTTGTTTAAATTAAACGACAAACTGTGCGTTTAGGAGAACGTATAATATGCTAAAGTGGGTTTTAATATGGTTTATGGTCGAAAATAAGTTATAAGTATTTAAAAGATGTTGTGTTTACGCCCCTCCCACTCACATTATGGGCGAGTCAGCTGACTTTTCCCAGCGTGCGACTTAAACAGAAACCGGGCGGAGAGTGGATGTGTTCCGTTTCTCAAAGCAGGAGCACCCGAGCGGGATTTGTTGGTTTTTAAACGTTATTTTAGCTCACAACCTCTGCGCAGGGGAGTGAGGCGGATGGTAAAGAGGATATAAAGTGAAAAGCCCTGCGTTAGTTGATTAATTCGCGCTGTGTGAGGTGCTGCAGCCGGTGCTGTCGGTCATGGCTGAGTCGTTAACCCTGCTGAAGCGGCTAAGTTATGCAGTCGGACATTTCCTAAACGATCTGTGCGCCTCTATGTGGTTCACTTACCTCCTGGTTTATTATCACTCTGTCCTGGGATTTCAGAACTCTTATGCAGGTGTGTTATTGTTAGTCGGACAGGTAGCGGATGGAGTGTGCACCCCTCTGATCGGATATGAATCGGACAGAACCTCAGGATGCTGCAATTACGGCAAGAGGAAAACGTGGCATTTAATAGGTAAGGATTTGGCATATATTTTTAGTCATCTTCAGGAAGATAAGCTTAAAGTGCTTTCCTGCACGTGACACGTTAACGTGGACGCGATTAAATACGAAAGATGCGTGTCCTCTGTGTTGGGAATTCCGGCTCTTTTACAGTGAGTCAGAGGATTCGGCTCAGCTCAACAATATGAGCCGATTCTTTTGACTCCCGTCGGTGCAGCTCACCAATGAGGGCTGTTTTTTTCGACTCCCAATAAGAGTCGACTCTTTCAACATACAGTCTGCTAAGCTTACCAGTAAGAGCCGACTCTTTAGGCTCCCAGTCAGAGCCGACTCTTTCTCCCAGTGATAGACGACTCTTTAGGCACCCAATGAGACCCGACTCTTTCGGCTCCCAATATGAGCCGACTCTTTCGACATAGTTTACCAGTAAGCTATGGTAATAGTAATAATATGGTAGTATTTGTAGTATGGTAGTAATAATATGGTAATTACCGGTAAGCTATGGCTTCTCATCTTACCACTAAGAACCGACTCTTTAGGCTCCCAGTGAGAGCCGACTCTTTAGGCTCCCTGTGAGAGCCGACTCTTTAGGCTCCATGTGAGAGGCGACTCTTTAGGCTCCCAATAAGAGCCGACTCTTTCGACATTGTCTGCTCACTTTACCAGTAAGAGCCGACTCTTTAGGCTCCCAGTGAGAACCGACTCTTTAGGCTCCATCTGAGAGCCGACTATTCAGGCTCCCAATAAGAGCCGACTCTTTCGACATAGTCTGCTCAGCTTACCAGTAAGAACCGACTCTTTAGGTTTCCAGTGAGAACCGACTCTTTAGGCTCCCAATAAGAGCCGACTCTTTCGACATACAGTCTGCTCAGCTTACCAGTAAGAGCCGACTTTTTAGGCTCCCTGTGAGAGCCGACTCTTTAGGCTCCCAAGAAGAGCTGACTCTTTCGACATAGTCTGCTCAGCTTACCAGTAAGAACCGACTCTTTAGGTTTCCAGTGAGAACCGACTCTTTAGGCTCCCTGTGAGAGCTGACTCTTTAGGCTCCCAAGAAGAGCTGACTCTTTCGACATAGTCTGCTCAGCTTACCAGTAAGAACCGACTCTTTAGGCTCCCCGTGAGAGCCAACTTTTTAGGCTCCCTGTGAGAGCCGACTCTTTAGGTTCCCAGTGAGAGCCGACTCTTTAGGCTCCCAATAAGAGCCGACTCTTTTGACATAGTCTGCTCAGCTTACCAGTAAGAACTGACTCTTTAGGCTCCCAGTGAGAGCCGACTCTTTAGGTTCCCAGTGAGAGCCGACTCTTTAGGCTCCCTGTGAGAGCCGACTCTTTAGGCTCCTGGTGAGAGTCGACTCTTTAGGCTCCCTGTGAGAGCCGACTCTTTAGGCTCCAATAAGAGCCGACTCTTTCGACATAGTCTTCTCAGCTTACCAGTAAGAACCGAGTCTTTAGGCTCCCAGTAAGACCCAACTCTTTAGGCTCCCAGTAAGAGCCGACTCTTTCAACTCTTAGTCTTTCACTGCTCAATAGGCTCATATCACCATTTCACCATTCAAATGACTCAGCTCTCCCATAAGAGTCGACTCTTTCACCATTCAAGCCGATTCTTTTGACTCCCAATTGTGTTGCTTGCCAACAAGAGCTGACTGTTACGACACAATCAGCTCAGCCGACCAATAAGAGTTGACTCTTTCACCGTTCAATCAGTTCACCAGTAAGAGCGGACTCTTCCGACTCCCAGTAAGAGCCAACTCTTCCGACTCCCTGTAAGAGCGGACTCTTCCGACTCCCTGTAAGAGCGGATTCTTCCGACTCCCTGTAAGAGCGGACTCTTCCGACTCCCAGTAAGAGCCGACTCTTCCTACTACCAGTCGCCTCACCATTAAGATTATATTGAGGAATGACCACAAAACCCAGTTGATTTGCGATACTAGTTTATTTATTTTTTGTACTGTCAATAAGATTTCTCAATAGGCTTATTCCTTGTGCTCATAATTTAATTAAATATTACAAATATTTATGCTGTTATGGTACAATAATCCACAGCAGGGTGGTGTGATGCAGCCTGACGTGATGTTACCAACCTGGGGTTGATTATTTTCCAATAACAACACATCCCGAAGTGTTTTATTCCTCTTCTACCACAGAAATTTGCCAATGATTACAATTTTAAGAAATATATTAATGTACGGCATGTCAAACTTTTTATCTGTTTATAGTTATATTTAATGTTCTGCAGCGTACATGAAACAAGTTAGTTCCTGTTCTCACTTATGTTATAGTAGCAAGGAGTACATTAACATAAACCTGTGATGTCAGCACTGCTGTTATAGAAAATTAATCAGAATCCTAAATGTGGCTGATCTTTTTTTCTCTCTCTGTCTTGCAGGGACGGTCAGCGTGGTGATCTCTTTCCCCTTCATCTTTAATCAGTGTATGGGCTGTAGTGAATACACTCCACAGTGGGCCAGTCTCATCTACTTCATCCCCTTCATCATCATCTTCCAGTTTGGTTGGGCCGCGACCCAAATCTCCCACCTGTCCCTCATTCCCGAGCTGGTGAAGTCCGAGTCGGCCAAGGTGGAGCTGACGGCGTACAGGTACGGTATGCAGAACTTTTTAACAGCTCAAACTCGTGATACCGGATTGTTCACGTCTACATCATTGCATACAGTACACACCTTTTACAGGAACACGGTGTTGACACGTGGTGAGCTCGTTGTTGAACTGAAACTCCGGCTCACGCACTGTGTCTGGATTTGGTGCCACACACAGAAACGAAAGGAAGAAGAAAAAGGTTTTTTTCTAACAGCACACTTGTGTATGTTGGAGGGTACAGTCACATCTCTGCGGCTCTGTGGTTTGTTTTTCATTATCTACTTCCTGTTTTCACTGTTTTTGCACGCTCGCAGGTTCTCATTAGATTTCAGGTCAATGAGTAGAATTTCACTGCTGGACTTCGTACTGAACCTCAAGCACAACAGAAAAAAATCAAACACCATTCAATACTGATTTACTCCAAACAACCAGCAGTGTGATCTGTCTGCCTCTTTACCTGTCTGTCTGCATGTCTCTCTCTCTGTCTGTGTGCAGTCGTCACTATCTCTGTCTGTTTTTCTATCTTTCTCTGTCTATCTGTCCGTTTGTCTCTTTCTTTAGTTGTCTGTCTGTCTGTCTGTCTCTTTATCTATCTGTCAAAATCTCTCTCTCTCTCTCTCTGTCTGTCTATGTGCAGTTGTTACTATCTCTGTCTGTTTTTCTGTCTTTATGTCTCTTACTGTTTAGTTGTCTGTCTATCTCTCTGTGTCTTTCTGTCTATTTGTCTGCCTGTCTGTCTTTTTCTTTCTATCTCTCTCTGTTTTAGCTGTCTCTTTCTCTTTAGATGTCTGCCTATGTTTCAGTCTCTGTCTCTGTCTCATTATCCCTGTCTCTCTCTCTCTCTCTCCCTCTCTCTCTCTCTCTCTCGCTTTGTCCGTCTCTGTGTATTTGCCTGTGTGTGTATGTATAGGAATTGTGTCTGTCTGCATTTCTTCTATAGTATAGAGAATCATTCTAGTTTATTGTGATTTTACGAATGTCCTTTCTCTCTCTCCGATCCCACAGATACGCTTTCACCGTGATCGCCAACATCACAGTGTACGCCGTGGCGTGGCTGCTGTTCCATTTCCAGTCTAATGAAGATCCGTCCATCACCGATAACCTCGGTCCCGTCGACATCCCCATCTTCAGAGTGAGTGTAAAAACAAACACACACACACACACACACACACTCACGACTCGGCACAGCAGAGACGCGATGTACAGTTTCGCGGTTTGTTTTTCCTGTTCACTTTTTAAAGGTGACACTTTTACTTCTGTTTTTTTTTCCCTTTATTTCTCACATGTGCAGTATTTCAGTATCTCCTTTAAAGTTATTTATTTATTTATTTATTTATTTGTTATTGCACACGATGTGATTCCGTGGTCTTCATACACATCCACCACAATGTTTATTTTGCTCTACACTGCTTTAAGTCTAAGTCATCTCAATTCAAAATAATCATTTAAAATGTAGAAGTAAGATTCGAGTAAGATTCAACAAGATGATGATGATGATAATAATAATAATAATAATAATAATAATAATAAACAATCCCAGTATGGTGATGATGATGATAATAATAATAATAATAATAATAATAATAATAATAATAATAATAATAATAAACAATCCCAGTATGATGATGATGATGATGATAATAATAGTAATAAACAATCCCAGTATGATGATGATGATGATAATAATATTCATAATAATAATAATAATAATAATAATAAACAAACTGAGAATGATGTTGACGCTGTGCAGCTTCACGGGTTGCGAATAATCGTCAGGAAGTTGTGCAGCAGCCATAACGTTCTCATAATATCTCTAACACCTCATATGTGGAAATCACAAGCCGGTTACTCTCCACTAGAAATGACTGTACAGAGAGAATGACCTCGGTTTTCTTTTCATATTCTACAGTTTACTGGAAATGCTTTAATAATGCTTTAAATAAATAAAATGTATACAAACTTCCTGTGTGCTTTGATTCAAAAGTTGTTTTTAGTAAATAAGTGTATGAGCATGTAACATATATTTCAAAGTTGTTGCATTTAAATGTGTGTGTGTGTGTGTGTGTGTGTGTGTGTGTTAAGAATCTGAGTCTGATCGTGTGGGCGATCGGCATGCTTTTCTCTCTGCTTTTCCACCTGGGCACGCGGGAGACGAAGGCCGGGGGTAACGAGGATGAGGAGGACGGAGGTGATGAAGGAGAAAGGAAACCTCTCCTCACCCGACTCACACCGAACTCTCCCTCTGTGGCTCTGCAGTGGCAGCACTGGCTCAAAGAGCCGTCCTTCTACCAGGTACACTCTATCAGCCAATCAGCATCCAGCATGTTCAAGCTTTATAATACCATCAGCCAATCAGCATCCAGCTTTCTGCAGCAGTTACATGTTACCCCTGGAGGGGAATGATGAGTAAGGGATTTGCTCCAGCGAGCGTGTACATTTTATTACCTTCTTCTGTAATTATGACTCGTGACTGATCCGCGAGTCTGTGTGGCAGGAGGGTCATGTGACCTTTAATCTGCAGTCAGGGAGTAACTGGGTCACAGCAGGTGAATAGGAGATGATTTGCATGTTGCACAGCTGCAGTGCTAAGAACACGAGCCAGCGAAGCATATCTCCTTCTTTACACTGCTTCCTGAACGGAAGGAAAGAAGAGAGGGGGAAGTTACAAAGAAAGAAAGAAAAGAGACGAAGAAATAAGAGAGAGAGAGAGAAAAGGAGGAAAAAAGAAAAGGGGAAAGAAAGAAAGGAAAGTGGGAAGGCAGAAAGAAATGAGATGAAGAGATAAAAAGAGAAAGAAAGAAAAAGAAAATAGGTGAGGATATAAATGAAAGAGAAGGAAAAGGAGAAAGAAAAGGGAAAGAATGCAAAGAGACTAGGGAAAGAAAGAAGGAGAAAGATAAATGGAACAAGAGACGAAGAGAAGAAAGAAAGAAAGAGACAAGGAAATACAAGAAAGAAAAAGAAGAGAAAGAGATGAGGAGAAAGAAACAAACAAACAAAGAAAAGAGATGAGGAAATAAAAGAAAGAAAGAAAAGAGACAAGCAAATGAAACAGAAAGAAAGAAAGAAAAGAGATGAGGAAATAAGAGAAAAAAGGAAAGATTGAAAGAACGAAAGAAACAAGGAAGTGAACTGATAAAAGGAAAAGAGGAGGAAATTGATAGTAAAGGAACGGCAGAAAAAGAGAAAAGGAAAGAGAGGAGAAAAGGAAGGAATATAGAAAGGAATAAAGGAGTACACAAAGAAAGAGATAAATAAATGCAGAAAGAAAGAAATCTGAATAAATAACTGAAGAATGGATAAAGAGTAAATCTACCCAGTTTGGGGTTTTACTTTTCAGTGTGTTTACTACACTGTTGTTACTGTGGTGAACGTGTGGAGAACGTGTGGAGAACGTGTGGAGAACGTGTGGCGAACGTGTGGTTGAACGTGTGGAGAACGTGTGGCGAACGTGTGGAGAACGTGTGGCGAACGTGTGGAGAACGTGTGGAGAACGTGTGGCGAACGTGTGGCGAACATGTGGAGAACATGGGGTTGTATTTCACTGACGTTTTTGTTTTTTTCAGGTTGCAGTTCTTTATATGTGCACGAGGCTGATAGTGAACCTGTCACAAACCTACATATCCATGTACCTCATTAACACACTGCTACTGCCAAAGGTAACACACACACACACACACACACACACGCACACACACACAGACCTGTATTGTATCTGTAGTTTAATTTTATTGTGCGTGTGTGTATCTCTTTCCTCTCTCTGATCGCAGAAGTACATCGCTACAATCCCCTTGGTGATGTACGTGAGCGGATTCGTCTCCTCCTTTATCATGAAGCCCTTCAACAAGCTGATCGGGAAGAGTGTGAGTTTACAGGTTTCCCTCCCAATCCAACATGAAAACGGATCCATGCTTAACGTTCAAACGTGCATATAAAAAATATTTTTTTGTGTGTGTGTGTAGATGGTCTACTTTGTGGGTCTGGTCCTGATCATGATCTTCTCTTACTGGGTTCTGCTGGACACTCATATGGGAGACAGTGTGTATGGAGCTGCAGTGCTGCTGGGGACGGGGTCAGCCACCATCCTCGTCATGTCTCTGTCCATGACCGCCGATCTCATCGCCGATCAAACCGTACGTACCGCTCCGCTCCGTCACCTGTACACACGCTCATCTACATTCACGTGTATGTTCTAGATCATACAGCACAGCAGCTTTACCTTTCCTGTAATCCACAGCTTCACATCCCTCGTCCTGGAGAAACCCCTATCTTTCACATTTTAGTGTTTTTCTCTGTTCGGACACGCCCACTTCCACCCTATTAATGAGCCGATTCGTTGAGTCAGGCGTGTAGTAGAGAAAACCTTAAACAGTGCAGGACAGGGGGTTCTCCAGGACCAGGGTTGGGAACCTGTGCTATAATCTATTTAAATTAATAAATTGTTTAACGTGTTTTTTTTTTTTTAAGTTAATGCTGAAAAAGCTACAGATATCCTAGCGACATCTCCAGTACTTTTACGTTTATCTTTGCACGTGCGTCTTTATTTCCTTCTGTAATCCTCACTGCAGCAAAGTGGAGCGTTCGTTTACGGAGCGATGAGCTTCACTGACAAAGTGGCAAACGGAGTGGGAGTTATAATCATCCAGGGCCTGCACCCATGCCAGTAAGTCAACTACATAAACACCTAATAACCATAACTATAATATTAAATTCAAGACGTTCGACGTTAAGTGTAAAGTAAAAAAAAAAAAAAAGTGACTTTGAGTGTATTTTAAAAGGGCACGTCAGTGACATTTTTGTAAAAATGAAAACGTAATATGAATTCATTTCATAGCTTTGTACTAGACATTAGATTCTTGTCGTTATTGAATAATAATAATAATATAAAAATGCATGTTAAATGGCAATAACGACAATTCACTGTGCTGAAATGATACTGAGTATCAAATCATTGTCTAAAATAATCATATAATTATTAATGTAGAATTTTAGCCACTTGGATAATAAAGTAGAATAATAAGAAAAGGTAGAAGGACAGTAAGGTCCCTATGCACCTTCAGTGCTTGGCCCCCTAATAATTACACTGTACGATTTATACACAACCAGGTGTATTAAAATCTCTGTAACTCACTGTTGCTCAGCTTTTTTATTCAGTATTTCTCGAACAAGTTCAGTATTTAGTCTTTTTTTATTCATTTTTTTTATTTTACTGACGTCCTGCTGTATTACACTGTATTCATGTCTTTGACACACATATTTATAAATGTAAACAAATATCCATTATATTTTATATTATGATCGGGACTGTAATAGAGAAAATGTGTCTCGTATATACAGTGTGTGTGTGTGTGTGTGTTTGTTTTGTTTCTCCGCAGTACTCAGGCGTGTTGTCCTGCGTGTGTGTGGTATTATCACTACGTGATGGTGATTGTTACGGGCGGAGTCGCTGTCGTAGCAGCACTCAGTCTCTGCTCCATTCTCATCTGGCCAATCAGGATCAGCCGTCGTAAGTCCACCTTTATCCCCTATGTCTCTCTTTTTCATCGTTCCAAACAAACTGATGTCGGTGTTAGTTCCTCTAGTTAGTATTAGAAATCTTTCACTCTGTGTATTTGTGCATTCCTGTGAGCTTCTACACACAGGGGGAAAAAGGTTGGCAGGTCTGATACGGTCATTTAGATATATATTTTTTAAATATACCTGTCACCCGTCTGTAATTCCTTCAGGCCTCACAGTCTGAGCCTTGGACGTGGGCAGTGGACTGATGGGTAATGCGCCGTGTGTAATGCACTGTATGTTCAGGTCATTTGGGATCACGCAGAAGTAGGGCTGTGCGATATGACACACATTTCATATCACGATACTTGAGGACATTTCTCCGATACACGATGCGCATCATGATGTATAATTATATAAATAATCAACCATCTGCAGAACAGTAGTAAAATAAACAATAAAACAAACAACGTTAAACTGAGTTTTAGGAAACTTTTCTTTAATGTCTACAAAGACAAAGAAGATGAGTTTTTTTTGTTGTTGTTGTTTTTTTTGTTTGTTTGTTCTTGTTTTTTTAATTACGTCAAACCAGCAGTGTCCGTTCATTTGTAATTATTAAAAACATTTTTTTTAAAAATACGTCACTGTACCGACGATATCTCAGAAAAGTGAGATTTTTCTCTCTTTTCTCTTTCTCTCTCTTTCCCTCTTTTTTCACTCTTTTTTCTCTCTTCTCTCTCTTTTCTCTTTCCTCTCTCTCTTTCTCTCTCTTCTCTCTCTTTTCTCTTTCCTCTCTCTTTCTCTCTCTCTGTCTCTCTCTTTTCACTCTCTTTTCTCTCTCTCCCTCTCCTTTTCTCTCCCTTTTCTCTCCCTTCTCTCTCTCTTTTCTCTCTCTCTTTTCTCTCCCTCGCTTCTTCTCTCTTTTCTCTCCCTTTCTTCTTATCTTTTTTTCTCTCTTTTCGCTCTTTTCTCTCTCTCTTTGTTTTCTCTCTCTTCTCTTCTCTCTCTCTCTTTCTCTCTCTCTCTCTCTCTCTCTCAGAAAAGTGTATCGTGTAATCGTTTATCAGGATAACCATATTACATCGATTTATCGCCCAGCCCTACGCAGAAGTCTTCCAGGAAGTTACGTGACATAAATCGTTTGTGGTTTAGTGTGGTGAGCGTGTCGATGAAGGACGATGTCAGACGCGAGCGTGTCGATACGTATCCATGAATCCTCCTCAATCTAATACAAAAAGCTGTCTGAAATATTGTTGTTGTTTTTTTTAAACTTAATTTTAAACATGGTCTAATGTACTTTCCTACCCATACAGACTGAATAATGATGATGATGATAATAATAATAATAATAATAATAATCATTGAGATTGTTACAGTAGGATTCAGCACAGAGTTTCAGGAATACATTATGGAGGCGTAACGCAGATATACGAGGTGAATGTTGTGTATTACAGTGTCGGTGGAGCAGCAGGTAAACGGCTCTGCTAACCGTCTCCCCGATGGTGAGAGTTTTATTCACGTTCTTACTCAACACCGCTTTCACTTCACCAGCCTCATGCTGAAATCCCACGCCTTTTAATGAAACGCAATCAGAAATCATACAGCACTGTGCACAATTCCTATCTACACAAACGTTACTGATGATGATGATGATGATGATGATGATCTCACTGCAGTGTTGAATTTAACATCTAATTATCTTCACAGACCTAACATACACATATACATCCATAATCAGGATATCGGGTCGAGCTGGAAACAGAAGCGCTCGGTGTCTCGCTATTACAGGAAAATAATTGTACTGTTACCCCGAGGTAGATCATTATCCTCTAACTGCACGTCCTGAAGTGTCTCGTCATGCTTTTTATCCCTTTATAGTTACATTGAAAACAAGTTCGTTCCTGATATCATTTATAGTTATAACAGCTAGAAACAACTGTTCTCTGACCAACCCTCTCTTTTCTCTCTCTTCTTTCTCTCTCTTTTCTCCCTCTCTTTCTCCCTCTCTCTTTTCTCTCTTTTCTCTCTCTTCTTTCTCTCTTTCTCGCTCCTCTTTTTCTCTTTCTCTCTTTTCTCTTCTCTCTGTCTCTCTCTCACTCTCTCTCGAACTTAATAAGACCCGCACAAAAAAAACCCTCAGCTCGACATGTTACTGAGAATCCACAAAAAGCGTAAACTCCTCTGTCCTGAAGATGTCGGGAAACTTGCACCTTTAATCTATGACACTGGAGACTTCCTTCCATAAACGTTAATCCACGATTGCTCACGTTTTTAATCCCTTTTATGAGGAGCGTCTGCTGTACTAGTCCTTGTCACTATAGCGACGGATAGCGTGAATATAAGCCTGTGATTCGCGGCCGCGCTACCGTCAGAGCTGCTGTTGTAGAAGAATTGACACCTTCTGACCAATCGGAATCCACCATTCTGAATCGGACTGTTGATTCTGCTGACTGCGGGAATCCGTCTGCATTCCTGGGAGTGTTTTTGTGTTTTCTGACTTCTGTGTGTGTGTGTGTGTGTGTGTGTGTGTCCCCAGGTCTCGGTGTGATACCCGGTCTGATGTCAGATGGAGAAGACTCAGAAGGCAGCAGCGAGCCGACGCTGGTTAACTGAATTATTCCCAAACATGCCTGTAAATCTGCACAAACTCTATTACTGTGAGCCACCGCTGACATTTATATTCATATTTATCCAGTTATTTATGGATAAATCCCGTGTGTGTGTGTGTGTGTGTGTGCGTGCGTGTGTGTGTGCGTGCGTGTGTGTGTGTGTGTGTGTGTGTGTGTGTGTGTGTGTGTGTGTGTGTGTGTGTGTTTGGACCATTCTCGTGTGTAGCTGAAACACCTGTACAGTCCGTAGGTCACACTTCCGGGAATGACCGCTGGTGTATAATCCGACTTCCTCTAATAGCGATGGCCGAGTCCAGAAGCAGGTCTAGAGGCAGGTGTGCCTCTAGTGCAGTAATTCAAAACCAAAACATACCATGTTTAAGCTTTCACGGTTTTCCATCCAATGGAAATCGGAGGAAGAAGCGGGTCTGTGCCGTGAGGAGAGAAGAAGGATCGATGTTCTCGAAATACAAAACAACGTTAAAGTCAACACGAAATCACAATTGATCCAATTGATTAGACCTCTTCAACGAAGAATTTATGACCCTCCCTCAGCCATGACTCTGTAGCGGAGGAGCGCCGCACAGCAATTCCGCTAACGTCCTGCAGTCTGATTTGCGGCAGACTGCAGAGAGAGGCAGTGAGGTATCTGTCCGTTTTTTTCCTCAGATTAGAAATCGCGTTAACCGTAACTGGACGTAGGTTTACACGCCAATAACGTAGTTACGATTCTTGTGAAATTGGCCTATTGTCGTCTAACAGCTAACAGCGCTACCCCAACTGCTGCAGGAATGTTTATACTTTATTACACTTGTATTATTGTTTATTACAATTGTTTTTATTCAGCAGCTGGGTTTCACAAAAATCCATAGACTAGATGCACTACGGTGTGTGTGTGTGTGTGTGTGTGTGTGTGTGTGTGTGTTACCCATAATGCTCTGTGTGAGTGTGTGTGTGAGTGAATCGATTTTTAAGGCATTCGGACACTATTCATTCACAAAGGGACCAGCGATATAAATGCATTTTATTATTATTTTAAATTTTTTTATTATTATTATGTTTATTATATTATGATCTATAAGAAAGCGGCAGTTGTTCTGAAACATGCAGTCCGTCAGCCGCGACATGTCTGCCGTCTCATTGACTTTTTCTTTGTTTATACATTCGAAAACAAATGAGATGGTGAAGATGATCTCGTTTCAGTGTTTTCACCTCAGACCTTCTTCTCGTATTTGACCCAGCTGTGTGCGCGTGCAAACAACAAAACCCTACGTCTCGCTTATCAGTCCTTGAAGTAAATGTTTTCCTGACCAAAATTCAAAAACCAAAATTCCTGCCAGATTGACGGAAGTTTCGGTAACGTCGATTTTCTGTGTGCGTGCGTGTGTGTGTGCGCGTGTGCGTACTGTCCCTTTATTTTCGGACGGAATTGACGGCGCATCGTCACACGTCCTCCTGTCTCAGAGAAGATAATCACATAAGAGATAAAATAATCGTATTATCATTCTTTTCAGCACGATGTAGTGATCTAACGCGTGGTGAGCAGTTTAATATCGGAGCGTACGTGGTCACGGCGCACAACGTACACGTTAATGACGGGGAACAAAACGCACATCTTTTAATGTTTAAAGGGAAATCATGTGTACATATTCTGTTAAAAACGTTGCACAGGGATTATTTTTATTCTGTATTTCACAGGGAACAACAACAACAACAACAACATCATCACGTGGTGACGGACGCAGCGTTGTTCAGACAAACGTTTACCGACCGTATCGTTACACTTTCGTAAAGCTTTATAACCCTACATAACTCTTTTCCATTGCTAATAATTAGAGACGGCGCCAGACCTCTTGGTCTTTTCCAATACCGATACCATCCGATATTTTTTCTTTTTTTTTTTTCTTTAACTAATAAGCTTTAAACTTTATTTTTATGCACTGCAGAGGAAAAATACATATCTGAAACACATGACTCGCCAAACCCGCAGTTTTTTTTCCGCCTTCCATTGCAAATATAAATACATATAATTGTTTTTATTCTATTTAAACTTAATCTGACAGGATGTTACAGGATCTGATCAAATTCGCTTCTTATTTTCTCTGCTATCTGATCAATATCAGGATCAGTATTTTTTTCTTTGATCCTGCGTATCACATGAATGCCATTTCGCTGTGCACTCTCTAATAATGTGCTCTGTGACATACTGTATTCATTTTTATACAGAGTTGTTTCGGGTTCTGTAACATCACCGTAAAGTGGAAACCTTTATTTACAAACTAATTACACGCACATTTGTTTCTCGCTATCGTTCCACATTCGGACTCCCTCCTGTGAGGAACGTCACGATTGTATAATTTAACTGTACTTTTGTGATGACCGATTTGTTAGACTCGATAAGCTGCGTATAAATCCACTTTTCATGGAAAGCGCAAACGTTTCGACCGTCAGGTCTTCATCAGGCACGACACACACGTGGAATAAAAGTACCACTGTTTATAGAAGCAGGTACATCACCTTCATCAGGCTCGCACTCCAGATGTCACGTGGTTTGAATCGATTGTCACGTGTTTTGGAGTGTGGAGTTTATCTTCTATAAAGAGTGGTACTTTATTCCAGGTGTGTGTGGAGCGTGATGAAGACCTGGCGGTCGAAGCGTTGTTTTGGATCTGGAAGTTCGGTGTGTGGATATCACGCTTCTTTTTTCCATGTGGTTATTTCTGTTGTCCTGCACCTGAGCGTAAATCAGGGTGCGTTTGGATGTGCACACCTTTTTTGTTGTTGTTGTTGTATTTTAGATTCTTCAGCAAATTGTAAGGGATAATCAATACAATAATGATTCAGTCAGGTCTGATAGCAGGTCTAATCTTTAAAGGGATATTTTAAGGAAATGGATGGAAATTTTTATATATAGATATAAATAATGACACAGGTTTGATCAGGGACATGATCTGCTGTGAATCTGCCTGAGACATTTCTTTTTTTTTTTCTTTTTTTTTATGTACAATATTGTTTGTATGTTTTTATTAATTATTTCCTTTTTTTTTTATCAAATTGCATACAGTAAAAAAATATAATGTACCTTTCTGTTATTGTTGTTTTTATTGAGTGAATAAATCACTGCTTTTGAAATAATTTCGTATATAATCATCGCATCATATGCTGAGATGGACTGCATAACCATGCAGGGTGTATTCCCACCTCACCTCACCTACATCCATGTTCCCGGGATACACTCCGGATCAACGAGACCCTGAGCAGGATAAAGTGGGTCATGGAAGATGAATAAATGGATGGATGTTTAAGGTTTTCCAGTGACCTCTTAATGTACTGCAGCACAGTGTGAACAAGTGTGTGTGTGTGTGCGCGCTAGAGAAAGGCTGCACTACTGTCAGAGCTGCTGTCATGGAAAAGTTCATCAGCACCTTCTAACCAATCACACGCCAGGGTTGAACAGTGCTGTGGTTTCTACAGGTTCAGTGGATTCAGTGAATCAGGTGTTTTCAGGAGGAACTCCTCGGTGTCCCAGATGTTCTGAGAACATATAAATATATAAAAGTGTTTTGATTACATTTTAGGAAAGGAGAATGTTATTTAATATGTCTATTTACTGCATGGTATAACACAGAGGAAATGAAAGCTAGGAGACCAGATCAGATGTACTATTAATATTACCACAGAGGAAGGTGGGGGAAAATTATGACTCGGGTGACGTCACTGTGAAACGCAATGAAGGACAAATTAATGCACTTTATGATTATTTTCCCTTTTATACATTTATTTCCCTGATGTTTTACAACCTTGTGAAATATATATATTTATTATTATTATTATTATTTTTGCACAAATGCAGAATTGGAAACGTGATCCATGGTTTTCCAGAGTTTGTAGACATCTGGGAAGTTTGGGGAAACGTGCATTCTGTCAGTAGGAGGAGGAGGAGGAGGCAGGTTTGATCACGTGATGTAGGAGCCGTTAATTGGCGAGCCAGTCACATGCCTCTGCTTAATTGAAGTGATTGAGTTGTCACAGTGCAGCTGCCTGACAGTTCAGAGCAAAACTATCCGAATGACTTCAGCTTACAAACATAAAAAGTTATTAAAAGGTTTTTAAATCTTTGGTTCAAACCTCTGAAGTCGGCGATGACGTATTTCCTCAATGTTGGGCTCAGAGTTGGTTCTGAACCTAGGAGGTGGTTTGCGGTGAGCATGCCATCCTCGGTCTTGGTCGTCCGGAGTTTAAAAGTTTAAAGAATTTAGACTTTTGAAAAATGTTTCTGTTCCTTCTAGTACAGAATCTCGTCTCAATCCTAGATTAATAACTAGAATTAGCACAGAACCTACTGACTAGCTGCAGTGTGATGATCCGGATCAGAGGATTTAAATGCCAGTATGAGCAGTATCAGATGAGTGAGTAACATTACTGGCTTTACTCTCATTTGATCATAGACATGTCCGAGTATATTATAAAATATATATAAATGTTTATATATTTAAGGCAGTGGACATAAAGTCAATATTTTATTATTATTATTATTATTATTATTGAATGTATGATGTGTATAAATATTATTTTGTACTGTACATGTTTATATAAACTTAAGGCACAATGAATATTTCACCCTGCATTACATCACACTTCTACTTCCACATTTCCATTTCCTGCTGTTCTCATTTTATCCACAAGGTGGCAGGAAAAAGCAACAGGGTGGATAAGAGTGTAGTTTAGTGTAGTAAGGCTACACTCCTACTGTAAAATAATCCATGTTGATCTCTCTCTGTCTTTCTCTGTCTTTCTTTTTTTTTCTCTTTCTTTCTTTCATCCATCCATCCATCTATCCATCCATCCAGTGACTTAAAAAAGGCCACATTTGGCAAAAGACACAGTGCAATAGTTTGACACAATATAGGCAATATTTCTTCTTTATATGTTTACTTTTTATATGTTTTACTTGTTACAAAATGTCAGGATATATTGTCAGTGTTTTGTGACATTTTTTAAAGATGGTCTTGTTCAGCATTTTAGTTGTACTGCATTTTTTAACCTATAATGAGCTGATGTATCTCTTTAAAAAAAAAATAATAAAAGAAAAAAAACTTATATTAAGAGTTTTGTTGGTGTAGAAGAATAAAGCGAGTTTGTCAACAGTAAATTCTGTAAATTTGTCTCACACCTCCAGGGTTAGGGGTTCACATGTTCTCCCTGCTTCAGGGGTTTCCTCTGGGTACTCTGTTTACTCCCCCAGTTCAAAGACATGCGCTGTAGGCTGATTTGGCATCTCTAAAGTGTGTGTGTGTGTGAGTGAGCGAGTGTGTGCGTGAACCCTACGATGTCTTGACATCCCGTCCAGAATGCCTTGTTCCCAAGATCCCTGGCATGAGCTCCAGGCTCCCTGTGGCCCTGTGTCGGATAAGCAGGACAGAAAATGGATGAATGGAAATTATTACAGTTCAATGACCAAAAAACCTGATGATATAAAGATGCGATGTTTTACAGTAATAATATCTGTCTGTCATATACATTTCATTAGCATCAATATCACAATTATTTTCTTCACCATATACATTTACATGCATTTAGGAATTTTTCTTGGTGTTTGGTCACAACACGATACGTTCAACACACACACCTCGGACAACACGGCGCAATTATCATCCTGATATAGACATATTGTATCATAAGAAGAAATGATAGGCTCAGATGTAATATATTACAGTGGAGGTAGAAATATCAGCAATGGGCTATAGTTGTGACGATATTCATAAATAATATATTTAACATATAGTACTATTTATTTATTCATTATAATATCTAGAATTCCCATCATTAAAGAAGCACCGTATTTCTGCTGCAGTGTTATACATCATTTCATCTCGTCCTCTTTGGAAAGTATGAAGTACTGAAATACTGAGATTTGTTCTCCGTTAGATTGCTACATGATCTAATGGCCTCCTGGCCTCAGTGTAATCACACTGAGCTGGAAGAGAGTCAGTAGTTTTATTTGAAACATATTCATCCTTCTTTATCCGTCTGTGTGTCGTGTAGAACATCTCTAGCGGGGGGGGGGGATAAACCCCAACCCAAACACTTATTAATAACACCTTTTGTTTAAAAGCTTAAAGAATCCGAATGGAAAACACACGTCCGCCTGCGTCCTATTATAGAGCAATTACGGCTAATTGGAACAATGTTTCTGGGGAGAAAAAACAAACCAGTGTCAGCTCTTTCAGATCTGATTCAGCACAATGGACTGGTTAAAGGAGGACGGTGATGCAGTGTGCAGCTCGGACAATAGAGACAAACAGAGCTGTGTTTATGGGAAATACACTCATCGTTTCCCACGGTGCAGCAGTACAAGTTTCGTTGCAGCGTAAATTTTCACACGGTGTTTCACAGTGATGTTTGCTGGTAGATGAGATCTTTTTAGCTGTACTCATGTTGTACTCGTGTACGGCCCCAGTCTGTAGAAAATGGTCGATTTTTTATTTTGAAATTGCGAGCTCTTCCGAATATTGTGACGTTTGCTTGGGTTTGTGTTCGTTTCTGCGATCACGAAATCCTGGAGGGACCGAGTAAGTCCAAAATGCACTGTGTCTGTCAGAAAAGTTAAAGTTACAGCTTTACCTCTGAGTGTTACAAAGCGCTGGCACTGGAGACTCCTTCCATAAACGCTAAATAAACGTCTCCTTAACAACAGTTATGTGCCTGTGTTAAATGAAACGTTTTCGAAACGAGTCGAGCTGTTTCTGTTGTGGTTAAAGGGGAAACGTGGCTTTTCAAAATCGATGACCGTCATGTATTCACGATGAGCACGAGTCGAAACTTGACACATTACGATGCACATTTATATACGTGTAGAGTATTTTCATTTCAGGTTTGTATAGTGTATAAGCAACACTGAGACGTTTTCCAGCAAAACACGCCCCTACAACACGATGCCGCCGCCACCATGCTTCACGGGATGGTGTTCTTCACATTAAAAGCCTCAAATCGCTGGGCTCAGATCATCTACACCCGCTATCGAATAGGTCACTCCAGGATGACCCGCAAGTTTTTAATTTTAGGAGAAGACTCACCAACACGGACCTTTTGCCAGAAACCATTATCCTTGAAACATGTTTTATCAGACCGTACTGGTCTTAACCCCTTGAGAAACCTTTTTTTGTCAACACTCTGGAAGAAATTTTTAACAAACTTTAGAGTCCCTTAGACATTTCTCACCATGAAAATATTCATAGAAGCTGGCATGGGCAGAAAGTTGGGCAGAAAACAGATTTTTACATTTATTTTTATTATTTTTTTTTATAAATGTGGAGGTACTGTAGACTATTTTAAACTATTAAACTATTTCTTTAAGGTTTGGGCTATTTAAATCCAAGAAATGACGCTGCATCTTTTGGCTTTGTTTATACTGTACTTGCCGTATATGTAGTAAACAAGCACCATTATAGAAAAACATTAGCCGTATTATTTTTACATTAACCTCTGGTGTAATCCATAACTGCACTATAGATTTCTTTACTGCCAAGGATCCAGCCTTTTTCTGGTTCGGTGTAAAGTTGTACAAAGATCAGAGTTCGACAGCAGCAGCGACGCATCGAGGCCAGATTCAAGAACAGCGAGTTCACATAAAAGATGGACCACATGTTTTTATAAAAACAACGCGGTTGGACATTCCCAAAACATATGCAGGAAAGTGCCTCTGGAGCTTCAGAACAACATTTATATGGAGTACAATGTATTCTGTGAATGGTGTCTGTTTCTCATTGTAGATAAATAGGAAACCTTTTTTTTTTTTTTTTTTTTTAAGAGACCCCAGCATTGGACACCAATATCGGGGGCTTTCTGGAAATCCTAGGATTTGAACTCACAGCCTTCTATTCACTTTTAAGTTCTGTACTTCCATACCTTCATGCTGTATAATTATAGACCAAGGGTTCCCATAGGGTCATGACCCCTTTACAAAAGATTTTACTCATTATCTTATTCGTACTATTTTATTTATTGTATTTGATTTGAATGAATATTATTGCTGTAACTGTGAAGACAGAGTTGGATATTTTGTGTGATTGATTATTGTTTTGAGTTGTAACTGGGAGTCCCATTCAAAGAAGCCACGAACAAGCCTTTAAGAGGGCATGTGCTGTTTTATTTATTTATTTATTTATTATTTATTTTTTTAACTACAAGTTCAATGAAAATGGATGAGTTTCTCTGTCCATCTGAGTTTCTGTGGGCGTGTCTCAATCAGCTCCGTAGTTCAGCAGTCAGCGCACTGATCAGAGAGGCGGCCATTTTAAGGGCCGTCTCAATTTGCAACATCCTTCCAGTGCACAGGAACCTTTGCTCCCTAAAAAAAATCCCAGGGAGCATTAATGCTCGTTACGTTCCCTTACTGGTAATGACGCCATGTTTTCTAAAGCCTTTCAGCTAAAAAAAAAAATAAAAAAATTAAAAATGGCGGACGAACTCTTTGCCAACTTCATCTACGAGTGTAAGTAGCTTGTTATCGTTGTTGTAGCTCTCAGATTACTTACGTTCGAGATTTTTTAACTTTATTGACGTTCTATGTACAGTTTGAGTTGAACGACGTTTAAGTGTTTAATGACTTTATTATTATTATTTTTTAATACACTAGCTTGCCTATGATCCTTGAAGTACCGTGATGACAGAAACGTGTGTGATTAAGCATAGAAATTTAAATGACGTATAATGTCAGAAAGATATCGGCCCTGCGTGTTGTTGATAAATGCCGGTGGTGACGTTTTACAACGCGAGTACGTGGTCATGTCGCTGTAAATTGAGTCATCGGTGTCCCAGTGTGTGGTGAACCAGGGTCCTTACCGGTGCCCCAACTCGTGTACACCCATACACTGATTCCCCACCCAGGGAGCTGATCGAGACGCACCTTCTGACTCGGTGGAACAACAGAAGTCAAGAAAATAAACACGAAAGGGGGAAATGAAGGTAGGGATGACATGACTTGGGGCTGCAGAAATTTCAGAATTACCATCTGCGGTCATTTGTCCAGAAAGTGACGCTACGAATCTACTTAACAAATCAACTTGACCTCGTACGGTATTGACCGAAAAGGTGAATAATATCGACGTGTTCCAAGACTCCAGGAAATCCCGATGTAACTTGATGAGCGTGTGTGAGCCGTGCTGAATTTACACACTCCTCAAAACACCCCATGAAATGTAACTGCATGTATACATTAGAAACCCTGGCTGATTTGAAAGGAACAGTAACAGAGCTGCGCTTTAATTCGCAGCAGGTCGAACACCAGTCTGCTCCTCGTTACAGCCGATCTGTTCCTAATGAGCACGGCGTGTAGCGAACGAGTGCCCTTATTCCGCTGCGCTTTATTAGCCTACAGAGCTGGAGGTCAGCTGATGGATTTATAATGTGTGCTGTGATAATAATAATACAAATAATAGTAATGCTGGCTCGCACTTTTATAGTAAACCTCTGATGAAGCCCATTAGCCTGTGATTTTTTTCTTCATTAAATAATAGTTTAATGTTGTTTTGCAGCAGCCTCTGTGAGTCCGGCATTCAACAGCAGTTAGAGTGCATTTTCAAAAAGAGCTCTGTTGTTTTGCTGGCTTTTTGTTTGTTGTTGTTGTTTGTTCTGTCTCGTCCAGGGTGTTTTTCTTTCTTTTTCTGTCTTTTTATGGCATTACTCTGTCAGCTTAGTACTGGCACTCGATAAAATAAACATTTATCACAAACATTTGGGTCGGAATCTGTGGTTTTCTTTACCAGCTTTCCTTCTTTTTGACTCCAAAAGAGACCTTTTTGGTCTTTAGACTAAAATGGCTAGCTAGCTAAGCAATGTTCCCTGAGAAATGGCTAGTTCGATAGCTGACACTTCAGTTGGAGCTGTTTCCTTCATCACTTTTCCTCCTAGAATTTTATTTTTTCACCCTTTCAAAATGGAAATTGCTAGTTAGCTAGCTAATAAATAAATAATTGCTGATACATCATCACTAACTAGCTTGCTAGTTCAGGTTAGGAATGTTCAGTTTTCTTCAGTCTTTCTTAATATCTAAAGATTTTTGGTTTTAAAACGGAGGTTGCTAGCTAGCTAGCTAACAATTTTGTCTGGCTGAACAGAGCTAGCGCTCACGTTGGAGTTGGTGGTTTTCTTCATACCTTCCCCCCCCCCCTGGTTTTAAGAGACATTTTTGGTTTTGAGACAGGTGTCGGTCGTTAGCTAACAGCTAGTGTAGCGAGGCGTGTCTGTGTGTCGTCATGGCTATACGTTTTTATCACGTTGGTATGCAGAAAACTGTATATAGACCGAAAATAGTACTAATTGTAGTAATCGCCTTCTGAGATATTCCCAATATGAAGAGACGAGGGCTGGCCGATCCATCCGTTTTCTATACCGCATATCCTACTGGGGAATCTGGAGCCTATCCCAGGAAGCATGGGGCACAAGGTGGAGTACACCCTGGACAGGGTGCCAATCCATCACAAGGTACAATCACATACACACTCACACACCCATTCATACACTACGGACACTTTGGACATGCCAATCAGCCTACCATGCATGTCTGTGGACTGGGGGAGGAAACTGGAGTACCCAGAGGAAACCCCCACAGCACGGGGAGAACATGCAAACTCAACACATACAGGGCAGTGGCAGGAATCAAACCCCCAACCCTGGAGGTGTGAGGCGAGCATGCTAACCACATACATACACTTTTCTGAGTGATCGTGATAACATTTTCAGCATTTAATAAAATGCTTTTTTAAAAATATTAATTACACATTTCAAATATTTACACAGAGTGGCAGCAACTAACGTGATAATTGTTAGAAAGAGAAATATATATATATATCATTTAAAAAATTTATCATAGTTTTTTAATACCTTTCGACACAGTATAATTCAAGTTGAATCACAGCTCGTGCTGTTCATGCTGTAACTGTTTGGCTCAGTTACTCAAAACTAGTGGCACCTGTATTCAACATGCTATTATCAGGACTGGATTCTGACTCACTTTTGAGCTGCTTTGGATTAAATCTTCTGCCAAATTAGTTCCTGTAAAAATTCTCTGAGAGGCCACAAGGAGGCAGTAGCACTTCTGGTTCCTGTCATCATCATGGTGTGTTTTCTGTGAGGGTTTTCTGTTGCTGTGTAGAAAATTACAGCAGATTATAGTACTTGAAGTACATTAACAGACACTCACACGTCTTTAAAAAACAAACAAACAAACAAAAGAGTTTTATGGGGAGGCATTTAAACTTACACACACACTTCTACATGTATACATACAGTACAAATAGTCAAATGTGTGTATGATATGACACACTCAGATTCAATACTATACTACGGTATCATTTTAAAGTTTTCATTTGAATTTTCTTTTAAATTTGTTCTTCACATGTGTATAATAAATGTAGTACTTCTACTGTAAATACATTTCTATTAAATACAAACTTTTTTTTCTTCTACCTGTTTACATTTTTTTATCCCAGTTACAAATCTCTACCATCATGAATTAAATATTTGTTTGCTGTAATCATTTCTGTGCATTTTAACTTCATGTATTAATGACATTTTAAAATTATATATATTTTTAAAAAATCTACCATTTTGTATTTATACCACAAAAGCCCATTAGTATTACTCTCTCTTTATATGATAGATAGATAGATAGATAGATAGATAGATAGATAGATGTTGCTCTTTGATCCCTGAGGGGAAACTGAGTAAAGCACGTCATGTTATCCAGCATGGATAACATTTTAAAGAAAAAAGTATAATGGAAAAATGTTATTTTATTAAATTTCACAGAAATTAAGTCCAAAGACAAGGCATGAATGTTAACTCCGACCCTGACCCTTAACCTTAAGTGTGAGACCATATCTTTTTTTTTTTTTTTTTTTTTTTTTAAATTTTCAGTTAAATGTATTTGCACAAAGTTATTATTTATTAAAGTATTATATATATAATATAATAGAATTTTTTTTCTTCAAATGCTTCAGTACGTTTGAGTGACACTGTTTAACCCTTCACTCAGCGATGATCTTTACTTTTAAGTAAGCTCTTGACACAATAACTCTTAAAATCCTTCCACATGTAGAGGAAAAATCTCCACTGTGAAACGATAAATATGTGTTTATAGAAATATGGAATATCTGTGACGTGTTTAGTGACTTCCGATCTCAAACGTAAGTGAAAACTGTTAGCTGCTGTTAGAAATCCAGCTTCGAGACCTTGAAGCACTCTTTGGTCTCAAAGTCCCAGAATAGCATGCAGCTACACGACACGGCTAGCTAGCGATCTACGAGATGACGAGTGTGATGGTATTAGCATGAAAGGTGAAGCTTTGGAAGCTAATGCGTTTTGAGCGGAGCGTACAGACGATGAGGAGGTGCGAGAGCTGGAAAGGCTAAAGGACTAAAGCGCCGATGCGGCGCTCTCGTAAGGTAGAGGATTGAAAGCAAGGGCTAAATCGCACTGCGTTAAGATCAGTGAGGTAGTCGATCGGCATTGTGGGTAAAGTGAAAAATAGACTTGAAATGTCAATGAAAGAAATTTTTAACTTAAAACGCTTAGTGTTTCTTTATAAAATAAACACTGGAAGCTGTTGATCACATGTTGATCAGAAAGGTTAATATGCAAATTCTTCAGAGTAAAGACTATCGGCTCGCTGTACTTGTTTGCTACATTAGTCTTGTAGCTCTTGTGATCGTCTGTATTTGTATGTAAAAAGAAATAATAAAAAAAAATCAAACTGCGTCTTTTAATCAGAACTGTGTTCCTGTGAAATCCTGCAAAATGTCTACAAATTCTCATGGATTTTGCGTGAGATCGGGTTGCGGCGCATGAGTGGGAAAGGGGAAGAGGAGAACTCCTCAGGGAGGAGGTGGGCGAAAGCTCCGGGAGATGATAATGACGCTGTGGTTTTTATGTGACCGTCCCGAAGGGCCGAATCGGAGCCACGCTGGCAGCAGCCGAGCATCTCGCGGCTTTTTAAAGTTCACAGCAGAAACTCATTACACGTGATTACAAACAGAAGGAGAAAGAGCCAGCACAGGTCTCAAAGCTCATCTGTAACCTGAGTTTAACAGCAGCGGGGATGCTGTAACCTGATGGGAGGGTGATATGTTGAGATTTCCTGATATCAGAAGTATAGGATATCTCAGGAATAAATGAGGAAAGCAGAACGTTTCATTCTTCACTGACAGACGGAGGAAAGATTCCTGGAATGTTCCTCCTGAAGACCAGGAGATCATTTAAAAATAATAATAATAATAATAATAATAATAATAATAATAATATATGTATACACACACATACAGCAGACTCCAAGCTACGTTAAAATGTCATGTAGCCAGTTGCAATGCTCAGTATATATCTGTAATATAATCTAGTTTAGTTCTAGATTATTCTGGGATGTCAAGGCAGCGAACATGGATTAAGGTGAAATCCATTTTTATTGACTTTTTTATATTTGAATAAAAAGTTATGAGAATATTACTGGCTAAATCGAAAAGCTAGCTTGCTAAGCAACATTATCGCTGCATGGTATGCTAACGTTCTTGTCGTACTACAGCACTATTGAATCTTTTAGAAGGTGTTGATCGATTCATTTTCTATAACAGCAATTCATTCTAAATTCCTTATTGTTATCAGTCTCTCCAGGAGTTTGCGATTTATCATTTTATTTTTTAAAATGGATTCACTTTTATAATTTTTTTCCCCCCACGTCACATAAACTCACACAAAATCAAGGGAACATTGCAGCTTGCAATTTTTCAAAATTACTGCAGATTCGGGCCATGACGCGTCATGTGACGTCATCGCGATGCGCATTCAGCCGAAGCCCTGTTCGATTCACGTGAGCTCGACGTGAGTACAGCTAAAGGGTCTCGTTTACCAACAAACATCACTGTGACAGACTGCGCGAAACAATTTCAGTGCAATTGCGATTTCACCGATTCGAACTGTGTTTCCATAGTAACGGCTCGTTCGTACGCGAACACTGCACATAAACAGATTAAGCATGTTTGTTTTCATTGATTTGGTGACGTCTTCTGTTAGGAGACATTAACTTAACCCTTATGGAAGGAGTCTCCAGTGTCAGTATTTTGTAACAGTCAGAGGTAACATGACAAGCTGTGTTTGTTTTTGTTTTTTTTCCCAAGATGCTGTTGAGTCAAGGACTTTTTATAGCTTCTATAACGTATGTAAGAATAGGAACTTAGGATGTTCCATGACATTAAATGTAACCGAAAACGGATAAAAAGCATAATGTGCAGGAACTTAAAGATACCTGGAACTACAGGCCAGGAACTAAAATTAGTCTCAGTTCCTCAGGTGGAAACGTGTAAAATTCCTAAAAGGTTCCTGCATTCCTCTTAATGTTAACATTTCCAACATGGTAGTATGTTGTTGTTGATGTTTATTCGATTATACTGATCATGCGTGCATTTATAATGCTTGTATATTACTTGCAGAACTGTTTGGCAGTGACGTCCCAGTCGAAATGCTACCAGATGTATAAATGAAATTTAGAGACACAGAATCTGTGTTCACGTTGACGAAGTGTGCCGGCTGTGTTTAAATCCTCCTCCTTCTACACTTCACACGCTATCACACCTCCTGTTTTTCGCGTTCTGCATATTTTCAGCACTGGACGTGGCGTGATGAAATGTGGCAGCTTCTGCTCACGGAAATCTCTTCTGAGAGAGACTTCTGAGCCCCAGATCCTAGGAAAAAACCTCACAAACGTGAGCGTTAACCTCTACGGGATACGCTTTAGCATTAGTCAGGATCGAGGCCTTGGGCATCACTGGTCATATTTCCAACACGGAGCACGAAGAATCTGTTGAGCCCATGTTGGTGCCATATGGCAGGAGAGGAAGAGCGAATTCTACGTTCACAGCTCGAACGCTCTTCAAAGCCAGAGTTTGGAACGAATTGGGAATTTCAGAGCGATGCTGTGAAGAGCCTTTGATGGTGGTCAGTGAGAATGAAGGGCAGTGACCACACCTCGAGCATGGAGGACAGATGGGGAAGGAGTAACATAACAGAGTTTATGAACCGTTTTTAGCCGCATCCGCGTTACCAGGTGCAATACTGAAAGAATCAGTGATATCTATCTATCTATCTATCTATCTATCTATCTATCTATCTATCTATCTATCTATCTATCTATCTATCCATCTATCCTTCTCCACCCTTATTTATCCATGCAGCCTTCCATCCCTTATCAATCCTTCCCTCCACCTGTCCATCCTTCTCCTCCTTTATTGATCCTTCAATCCAGTCTTCCATCTATCCCTCTCCACCATTATCCATCCATCCATCCATTATTTTATTTATGCATCCTTCCATCGTTCTTGACCATCAATTATCCTTCCATCCTTCTACACCCTTATATATAGCCTTCAATTCTTCTTCACCCTAATCCAGCCATCCAGCCATCCTTCCACACATCTACCCCTGTATCCTTCTATTATTCTCCAGCTGTATCATCCATCTACCCTTCTGTACATTTTCATCCCTCTTTCTGTTCTTCTCCACTTTTATCCATCCATCCTTCAAACCTGTTTCAACCTTATCCATAATAATAATAATAATAATAATAATAAATTATTCCTTCGGTTTATATAGTGCACTCAAAGCACTTTACACCAGGGTGTAGCAGCCATCCATATCCATCCATCTGCACCCTTATCCATAGACCCTTACATCCTTCTATTAATTCATCCCCATCTCGCATCTCTTTCTGTCCGTCCATCCTTCTAGCCTTTTCCATCCATCCCCACCCTTATCCAATGACCCTTACATCCTTCTATTAATTCATCCCCAACTCGCATCTGTTTATCCGTCTATCAATCACCTGCAATACTCACCTACTCAGGCATCCATCCATCCATCTTTTCATTCATCTGTCTCTCCACCCACTGCTCACTGATTTAACACCTGAGATCGACTGCACTCTCCTATGCGTTTATGTATCAGTGGAAAACGATGGAATATTCAATTATTTCTGATATAATGAAACCCAGATCAGCTTGCACTGTTGTGAACTCTGCAAATAAAGTCAGCAACAGCGTGTCGTATCCGTCGTATACGAGAGCCGATTAGCTGCACCTGCTGATGTAGCACAGTAAGAACACTGTAACATAAAGTCAATCTCACTTACTGCTGTGTTTAGACAGCTGCTTCTCAAATCACCAGCTTACACACGCTAAACCGTGAACTCCACAGAGCCTTAAATCACTTTTATGAAGATGTTCTCATAAATGTGTCTGCAAAGGGCTTAAGCAGAACTGTCATTTTCTTTAAATATTTAGCATTGTGTGACCGCGATCGATTGAAAAAAAAGCGCATTCTTTATTTACTTCAAGTGACTGCGCAGCCGTTATATTGTTAACTGCTGTAGTGTTTCATAGCAATACAGCTATAATACATAGTTTAAAATCCCAATTACATCTAGAAGGAAATGGAAGGAAACAATAGAATGGATGCTAACATCCATTTTGGGGTTGAAAAACCCACCGGTAATTTTAAAAAGGTTTATTTTACAGTGAACATCTGTGTAATGTGCAATTTTTGAACCAATATTCAGTAATGGAGATATTTTTGTCCAAGTGTATTAATTTTCCTACTGGATAAGTCATTTCTAATATCGTTCCAAATTTGTGCAGCACACACGAGTTCACATGAATGGTATTTAAGTGGAAAACGGAGACAGTGTTGGTACGATGTGAGCTCTGACTTTTTAAAAATTTATTCCAGTAATCATAATTCAATTCTACAAATGGTCCGGTTCAACGGCAGCAACTTCAAAATATGATTTAAAATAACAGTTAGATGTCAAAACACCAGAGCAAGACATGACGAACCTGAGAACTAACACCTAGGAGAACGACACAAATGAGAAACCAAGGAAAATGGAGAAACTGTAGAAACATGAACTTGCGTAGGACAGACTTGCATGTCTGAGAAGAATGTTTTTGTCATGTGCAGAGGCTAGTAGTGTTGATGCCTCACATCTCCAGTGTTCCCATTTCAATCCTGATCTTGGCTTTCTGACTGTGTGGAGTTTCACTCGTTCTCCCTGTGTGTCTGTGGGTTTCCTCCAAGTTCTGTGGTTTCCTCCCACCTCCCTTAAACATGCATGCAGGTTGTTTAGTTATGCTAAATTTCCTCCAGGTGTTAATTCGTCCATCTAGTTACCTGTCTATTTATCTAACCATCAATCCATCCATCCCTCCATCCCTCCATGTGTCTGTCCATCTAGTTATCTGTTTATCTATCTAACCATCAATCCATCCATCCCTCCATGTGTGTCTATCTAGTTACCTGTCTATCTAGCCATCCATCAATGCAACCATCCACCCCTCCATGTGTCTGTCCATCTAGTTATCTATCTGTCTATCTAACCATCAATCCAACCATCCATCCATCCCTCCATTTGTCTGTAATTCTAGTTACCTGTCTATCTATCTAACCATCAATCCAACCATCCATCCATCCCTCCATTTGTCTGTAATTCTAGTTACCTGTCTATCTATCTAACCATCAATCCAACCATCCATCCATCCCTCCATGTGTCTGTTCATCTAGTTACCTGTCAATCAATAAATTCATCCATTTACTCATGACTGTCTTTTTAGCTATCCACCATTCATCCAAACATCCATCCATCTAGTTACCATCCGTTTACTGTTTTTATCCATTTTATCAAGCCATCCATCCATCCACCTATTTACATGTCTATCTAGCTATCCATCCATACAAGCATTCATTTATCTAGTTACATGTCTGTCTATCTAGCTACCCATCTATCCATTCATCCTTCCATCTGGTTACCTTCTATTAATCAATCCATCCATCCATCAACTAGTTACTCATCTATCCATCTGTCTGCCCCTAGCTATGTATCCATCCAATGATCCATCCATCAACCTATTTATTTACCCATCCCTCTGTCCATCCACTCATCCATTCAGATCTATCTGTTAGCTAGATAAGGATAATACAGGAGATTATTGCTAACTAGCAACAGTTCGAGAACTAAATTCCATATTATGTGATTCTCTTGGGTGCATCTTTTACTTTTTCATGGCTGTATTTTTCCACAATCATGCTTTTACATTGAAAACATAGTTATTAATCTGTAATCAGTTTGTTGTCTCAGTGAATTACAGGTCCTTCAGTTTGAACCTTCTAATGAGCCATTATTAATATGGGCACTAACAATAAAAAATCACAAGAAACTTGTATTCTAACAATCGAGGGCAGAACTGGAGGAGCATGGTGGGTAAAAAAAAACCAGTATGACAGGAAGTAAACAGGAGGCTTCTATGATGGCATCTTTAATTTCAGTGCAACGTTAAAGTTACTGATGTATGAAGACGTAAACCGCTGATGTATTGCAAGGTTTAAAGGTTCAGTTTGGTTCAAACAACTCGAAACATCTGAGAACAGGGATGAGACAGGGCTTTGTAAATTTAGAGGCCAGTATGTGCAAGGAGAATTACTTCCAGAACTTTCTAAATATAGAGAATAAAAGTCAGTCCATCATTTTGTCAGATTAGATTTCTCAGGAAAGATCATGCATCAAGTTTAGAAAAGTGAGTCATAGGAACTTGTAGCATTCAGGAAAAATCTTCTGCTAACCTAAAATGATTAGCTGGATGGACGCTGTGTGATCGGTTACTCCTGACCCAGTGTATAGAGTGCCAAAGATTCCCTCAAACATCCCCATTTTCCACAGTTTCTTTTGGTGTCTCGAACCTTATAACCACTCAGATGGTCTTGTAGTGAAAATCTTTTACTCTTAGCATCACCCTGCCAAAGTGATCTTGATTATTTTGCCTTTTTCGGTACTAAGGCGGCTTGGCTCGGATCTACAGAGGTTACTGAGGAGCGATTCATCTGGCAGAAGGCTGCAGTTTTGGCCGAGCGAAAGGGGAAATGCACCGAATTCCTCCCGAGTCCCCACTGAGGCTGGTGTGAAAGGTGATAGCGCTGATCTCCTCAGCACGGCGTGGCAGCAGGCGCCGCACACAAATAGCACGGCAACAAAAGAGTGCTAAAAAAAATCCCCTGTCTGTCTCGGGAATGATGGTGTCCTGGGGAGAATGATGTGCACGTTGCCCAGGTGGAGTGGAAAAAAAAAACAACCTGTGGTACTTCTGGGGTTTATGAGCACTTTTATAGAATAGAAAGCGGGGTTACGTACAGAGAGCAGGGAACAGACCATGAGTGATCGCTTCCAGGAAAGACGCCCCATGAGAGAAAGAAACCTCAAAGAAACCGAGATGGAGCCACCATTTTATATGTGATACGTTTCCCTGAAAATCAGTATTACATGTTTCTGCCTTAAGCACCAAACATCTTGAATGATTTATTGCATTGGTGATACTTTAGTTTTGCATGGAATCTATTCAGACTGGTGCCTACAGGAAATTGGAACTCTTTTTTTTTTACCAGAGGCCAAAAAATAGATGTTTTGAGGAGTGTCCATGTTCAGCATTGAATTTATTTGGGATTTCACCCTCCACAGTAGTGGCTAGTGGCTCATTTCAAATTAAATATTTCTTTATTTACGTAGCCGACTAGGTTTAAATGTTATAATTTTATCATCAGGTCTATACGGTGTTTCACTATCAAAAAAGCTTTAGCTGTGCTGTCCGATTTATCTCTGTACCAGTGTTATTGTGGAGACGTGTGAATTGTTTGCCCAGCAGGGGGCTCACACCCCCCCCCTTTCCCCTCACCTTTCCCCTCACCCTAATCACCAGCAGCTAAACACAGTCATGATACTCTACACACAGAAACCCAACCCTGTCCTGACTCATCTTATAACAGACTTGTGGTGTAAAAATAATGAGTCTATTTATACTGACTGAAAATGTCAGACAAGACGATTTTCATTCCACAGGCTTAATGGAACGCTAGTGTACTGTGAGAAAGTGTTGAGGGAGGTGGCACGACAGGGCCAGGGGAAATCTTAGGTCTCATGGCTGAAATTCAATGTTTGAAGTTCAGAGATTAGTTGAAAAAAATCTTGTATTCCCAAGATGCAAAGTAGTTTCCTTGTAAAATACGACTAATAACCACTAAAATACTTTGTGTTCTGTACAACAGGGAAGGCTTTTATATGAAAATAATCAATGCCAGGGTAGCGTGAGGCGACTCCTCTGTCCTGAAGATGTCGGAAAACTTCAAATTACAGCTCTACCTCTGACTGTTTCTCGTGTTTTCTCCGCGTCCACACAGGTTTCCTCCGGGTTCTCCAGTTTCCTCCTTTACACCAAAAGGAGTAAATGAAGATAGGCTCTGGATCCACCAGGATAAAGTGCTTACTGAAGATCGGTGAATTAACTCTAGTCAAATGTTAGCCAGATTGGATCGTTTAGGCTAACGAATATAAATTTTGCATTTTAGCGCGAGTGCTACTGTATGTTAGCTTTCGGTTTACTAACTAGCTAGCAAGATATCAGCGTTTGAATATTTGCTTAACTTAGCATACGTTAGTTTTAAAAGTAGTTCTGTAGTGTCATAGCTAGCATTTATTTTCGCTGTCTGCATGACCAGTGTGTGCTCAATCAAGATCATTTTCATACATAAAATGTTGGTGCTAGTTACTAATTCACAGATTTCAGCACGCAAACTATAACCTAGATACGAAATAGGCTGCCATAGTTTGTTTTCTCTTATTTTTTGACATGGCACCAGATCAAAAAACTTTTTTAAAATGTACTTCTAAATAGACTGTTTCCATGTTTTGTTTTGTTTTTCGCATGTAAGTGCTAATTGCTTAAAAAATTTGACAATTGGACAAAAAGTTAAAAAAAAATAAAATAAAATAAAAAAAAAGGATTTATCATAAAACTTGCCTTGGGTGTTATCACTGTTTGTAGGATTTCCAGACTGATAAAATACAAAGCTAACATGAGACTAGGTTAGTTTGGTGTTGCTAGCCAAGGGGAGGCACGACTAAGCTGTCAAACCTGCTCTAAGTGGAGAATTATTCGGGACTAAAGAAAAAATCTTCGGTGCTACAGCCTTGAATGCCCAGACCTGGTTACGCCCCTACACACCACCAACATTAATATTCACATTAATCATCAGCATGCTGTTGTTATTATTATATTTTATTTTTTTTAGGACAATGACTTGGAGTAGACTTGGAATGAATTTCAATAAGACCTTTTTTTTTATTGTCGAAAACAAGAATAAAACCTTTGAGGTCTTTATCGGCCTGCTTTATATTTACACTACGTACAATGTTTACATACAGTACTGAATACTGTATACAGGCATTAAATGGTACAATATACATTTTGAACTACGTTTTAGAAGCCGATCTATCAAGATGGATGCCATATTTCTGTGTTGAGTATTCCAGCGTGGGAAGAAATCCCCTTTCCTCTCATGTTTCCTGCTGTTCTGTGGTGAAGACACAGAGCTGGGACTTTTCTTTACTCATGCTGTGAACGCACAACATAATGAAAAGCCAAAAAAAAAAACAAAAAAAAAAAACCCTTGCACACAAATCCCAGCTCCCCACCCTATAAGTGGTCTTTCAGCTATTTTGGCCTGGCGTGGTCGTCAGAGTTTCCAGATCGAAGGAGGGAAATTCTTTCCACGGTGAGGCGAGTCTGCTCGACTTAATCAGCATTTTCAACTGATGAATGACTGACTGAGAGGGAGAAAAAGAAAGAAAGACAGAAAAACAGAGAGAAAGATGCTGTACCCCAAATGCTAAGGCTTATTTAAAAAAAAAAGTATTCATTAAAATTAATCAAAACGTCATACGTTTGCTCTGTTGCTGATTATTTAGGAGCTAGTGTGCTAACCTGCTAGTTTTTGGTTATTAGGTGGCATACATAAATCAACACGCTCTCCGCTCAAGCCTGCCACAGAGCACAGACACGACCGCATAACGCTCATGCAAAAGTAGCCGTTGCTGATGTTTACCACCTTTTTTACCTTTTTAAATATTTGCATGCGAAAAGACACCAAAAAAACAAAAAACAAATATCATCCGAGACTTTCTTTTTTTCCTTTGCCTCATTAAACTGCTTTGTGTATGCTTTAATAAGACAATTTAAACAATAGGAGCTGCTATTTAGCATTAAAAAGTCACATTATGTTAATTAACAATAGCTGGCTTATAGTATGTAGCTAGCCAAATAGGTAGCATGCTAGCTCACATCATCAGGGCAATCAATTTATTGGGAAATGAAAAGCATTCGCTAGTAAAGTTTGATGCTAGAAATGTAGCTAGTGTTAAGTAAACGATTTTATGTACTTTAAAACAAGGGCGGAGTTAACACGATTAACGTAGTTAACGTATTTGGTTGTGCAATTAAAATGACCAGATCATGTAAACTATATTGTTGTAACTATATTGTTGAGCTAAGATTATACTTAATATATAACTTTTTAAGCTAAAACATGAAGCCATAACAGAACTTAACATGTTCCACGACTATAAATGGACGTGTCGTTCGTTAACTATTAACAAATTGTTAGCATCGGAAAACTGCTGTGGTGTAAAAGGAATAAAACGCTTCTGGATGTCGAGGATCAACTTACCAAGCTGGAAAGCTTCATCACGCCACCTCGTCACTGATTAATTTCCTGTAACTGTATGATTATTGTGCTTGCAGCTGGAATGCTGGCCTTCGCGTTTTATCGACACTGTCGTAAGTTTGGCCGTAAGTTGGTTTATTAGTTTGTTTTGAAAACACGGCAGCGTCTAGCAGCCTTCAGCGGTCTGTGTGTGGTCGTTGCAGAGGAGGACTCCGTAACTTTTTATTTTTTAGGAGGTTTGAGCTTAATCCTAATTCATTTAAGAAGATTTAATAGCAATCCCTCCCTTTTCAGAACTACAGTCTGTCACTGAGAATATTTGCCATAGCCCTTTCCCGAAACGGCAAGTATGACGCCGATTTCCCGGTGCTCTGAGAGCGTAAAGGTTTTTAGCCCTAATTAGGGAGGACTGCACTATGAATTAGGGAATCTTGTAACTCGAGCACGTAAATAAAGCACACATGCACGGTGGAATCCAGTCGGATGACTTGGCAGTGTGTTTGAGAAGTGAGCTGGCAAGTCCTTTAATCAGGCTTAATCAAAACCAGATTTGAGTGAGGGGGGGAGAGAGAGAGAGAGAGAGAGAGAGAGAGACTGTGTGTGTGAGAGAGAGGGAGAGAATGAGAGTGAGACCGTGTGAGAGCGAGAATGAGAGAGTGAGAGAATGAGAGAAGAGAGAGAAAGAAGAGAGAGACAGAGAGAGACTTTTTGACTTTTACAATCCGTTATTTAACAAAAGTCACATTTTACACACTAAAGTCAAGTGTGTGTGTGTGTGAGAGAGAGAGAGAGAGAGAGAGAGAGAGACTGAGACTGTGTGAGAGAGAGAATGAGAGAGAGAGACTGACAGAGAGAGAGACTGTGTGTGAGAGGGAGAGAATGAGAGTGAGACTGTGTGAGAGAGAGACCGAGAGAAAGAGAGAGAGAATGAGTCATTACAATAGTATCCAATACACCGTCCAGCAGATCTGAAGCAGATGTTTAAAAATATGTTTCTCTTTTTCCTGGGACTTTACTCCTGAACCTGGATCAACAAAATTCCAGCATTTATTGTATTGTACCCCCTGTTTGTAAAATTTGTATTTCCAGGTTTAGAACTAAGAATGATCTGCATGTTGATAGGATCACATCATGAAGTGATCCACATCAGTGTTACTCCTCACTGACACGGCGTGTAAATAATTTACATTCGGTCAACTCGGTGAATCCTTTAATCCGACGCGACCCGCATGTGAATTCGATTAGAGGCCGATCCAAGCACGGAGCTCGGCGTCTGTAGTGCTGCGGGACTCGAACTCGCAACCTTCTTGTGACTGGGTTTAGATCCTTTTCCGCTAGGTTACATAATGACAGCAAAACTCTAACCTTTTAAGCGCGGTTAACGTTCGTGCTGGACGTTTGCTTCTTTATTTTTGCGCTGGAGCGACTCGCTAACAAGTAATAAAAGTCGTGTAAATATCCAGCGCTTCAGTGCCGTGAAGGTGTTGATTAGTTTCCTGGAACAGCAGCTCTGACAGCTGCAAATCACAGGATTATATTCATGCACTCGTTCTCATACAGCCCGGGTCATAAGTATATGGACAGCGACCCAATTTCCATAGTTTTGCCTCCGTGCTGTAGACCACCATGATGGATTTGAAATGGAGCAATCAAGATGTGATTGAAGTGTAGACTTTCAGCTTTAATTCAAGGGGTTTTGGAATTACAGCCTTGGAGTCCCTCTGTTTCCACAGGCTCAAACGTAATTGGACAATTGACTGATAAGCAAACAGGCCATACCTGGCCATTGAACTGCTTGTTATTTCATGAAGGATGAAGGAGATAAAAGGTCTGGAGTAGCTTCCAAGCGTTGAATTTGCATTTAGTAATGACTGAACGTTATCACTTCTATAGGAACACACTATTGTTTATAACTCTAGCTGTATACGGTATAACAGTCTAACAGTCAGGTAAAGCTGTAACTTTAAGTTTTCCGACGTCTTCAGGACAGACGGGTTTCGTTTTTGCTTTCCTATCTTGGCGAGAGTGATGAAAACGAGGCTAGCGAGGGGAATAACTGTTTGTTTATAGCTGCTATAATGTAAGTGAGAATAGGAAATGTGTTCCACATTATATGTAACTATACAAAAGGATCACAATTATGCCGTCGTTCTTTTAATAAATAAAATAAATAGTAATCATTGTGAAATCTCTGTGGCGAAAGAGGAATAAAACACTTCAGGGTGGTAACAGGAACTCTGCTGTATCACGCCATCCAGTCCTTGATTATTTTGCCATTACAGCATGACGCGTGTGTGACTTGGTTTGCGCTTGTACATGCCCATAAATATATATTTTTTCCATACTGCTCACTTACTACAGTATTATTAAACCCGTAATAACTCCAGAAGAGCCGCCGACTCAATGTGTAAAACGTCTTTATTCCCCAAAGTCTTGATCTGTTTGACTAATCGTAATAACAGCTTCTGGAAAAATACAGTATCTGATCCGGGTCCAAAGTACCTGATTAGTGAGGGGCATTAATAATAATTACGATAGCCTAACGATCGATTATCTCATTTGCCGTTTCCGATCCCCGGTCTCAGAAATGGTGCCAACGTCAGCAGATGATGATGAATCACTCCGTCAGAGTTCGAGTGTGAAGTGTGTTAGCGCCGGCTATCAGCGGAGATCTCCTCTGCTTCTTAATGGCTAATTGATAAAGTAAACTGCAGCCTGAGTTGGTTTCCACATGTAGGGTGGGCCGTTAAAGGGGGAAATTGAAGGCAGATGGCGGTGCAAGACGGACACGCTAATCGTTCTCGTATCCGTGGAACCGATTTACAGAGCGGATTAAGACGACCGTTTAAAAACGCCTTTCACGTTCAGATGCGTGTTCGACAGGTCGGTCCTTTTTTTTCTTCTCCGCTGTAATCTGTTCAGAAGATAATGCATGGAGCGTAGTCCTCCGTCTTGTTCGTGTGGCCTTCTGGACTTGCAGTCTTGTGCAAAACTGACAAGATTCGCAGAGACGTCAGATGTCTCGTTTTTCGTTTCGGGGTTCGGAAGGGTGCTCACTAGCGCCCTCTATGCACAACATACAGTAAATACCGATGAGCGAAATAATTCCACATCTGTAGAAACATGAGTGAGGGCATGAAATACATCTGTGACGCACTGTAGGCTAGAATATGTGATAGTGTACGACAGATTTAGAAATCTGCTGTAATGATGTCGCGAGGTTGCAAAATGTCTTATTTCTTGCTGCTTCCTTGAAACTGAAAACTGCTGAATTCTGATTGGTAGGAACCGGAGATTTATTCATATAGTTAATTAATGCGCTCGTTCTAATACGTTTTCGTTTCTATAGTAACAATAATGTGTATGATATGTGTGTATTGTAATCGTTGATATGGTCATGTTTCCCGTACGGAGATCGCAACATTCGTTTAATGTTTACCGAAGGAGTCTCCATTGTCCGAGGTTAAAGCTGTGACTGCTCATTTCATGACGTAAGTTTTGGACGAGTTTACACTCTAGTGGTTTCTCAGTAAAGTTACTTAAAAAGACAGACAGGGAAAAAAAAAGACATGCTGGTGAAGGTGCGACCGTTTATAGCTACTATAACGTAAGTGAGAAACAGGAACTATTTAAATAAAACACTTGGGCGTGTCCTGTTAGTGGAGACCAATGAACTTTCCCTACTTCTGGGCTTCGTTATTTTCCTGTAACGGAACAACTCAGTGTTTAGATGTGAAGTAAAAACCTGGTAATATAAATTATAAATTAGCGTGCGCTAATTTATAATTTATCAATTTTTATATACTTTGAAAATACCGAGCAAAAACATGATCCCATGTTGTGATTATCCTACTGCAGCCTACGTTCTGACCCTGTTCCACTCATAATGTGTGGTTTATTTATTTATTTATTTATTTTTACACCCCTGTGACTAGCTTTTTCACTGTAGGCTCTGATATCATATTGAAAATGGCGGTGTTGTGATAAAATCGCGACGTCCGGCCCTTTCTCCCGCTCTGGATGAATTAACTCTCTCAGAGGAGGGTGTGTAACGCCTCGGGGACCGGCGCATTAATATCACCGCTCCCTTTCCACAGAGCTGCACTTGCGGATTTATGGCGTCGCCGCTTTGTTGGGAAAACTCTCTCGTGGCCATGTTCCTGCTCGGCCGTGTTTTCCTTCTCCTGGAGCTTTAGTGTGGAGTTGTTTCCTTTACAGTTCAGGCGAAAAAAGCGAGCCGGTGCCTTTGAGGGAAGTGTGTTTAGGAGGTTTAGCGTCCAGTCTGTCAGTGAGAATATGTGTGAGGTATAAATGTGAACCTGTTGGCGAAAGGAGATCTTCCTGATGGATCACAGGAACGCTCACAGCACAAAAACAGTCTTTGTGTGTTACTTTTGCAGAAATAACCTTCTTCCAAATGTTCTTCCCTTTTAAAGCCTTATATTATACTGATATATAATCAGAAAATTCAGTAAAGTTACAGGAAAACGCATTAAATATGTTTACACTTAAATATTTGATGTCTTTCTCTTGAGAGTGTCTTCATGACGAAGTAAACATTTTAATCGTAATGGCATCAAAAGATGATTTTTTGGGGGGATTTTATTTCGTATGCAAATTTCTGCGCATTTAATCGTAACTTATTGAAAACGTTCCATGATAAAACTTGTAAGGAAGTCACCAATCAACTGGCGAACATTTGACATCTCTATTGTTTTGATTCCCCTGCAGTGTCACTTAACGTCAAACCCCTTCCAAATAGCTTTTCTGCGCCTCAAGCTGTAACGGCGAAACGTTTTCTGGAAACGACGTGGAGTCGAACGGCGAGGCTGTTCGGCGTTGGAGTGTTTTCCCAGACGTGTCGTGTAGCGTTCCGGCTTGACCATCACTCACTGATCTCTCTGCGTTCTACAGCACATTTACCGACACTGACCCGTGATCGGCTCTGTAATATCGCACGCTGCGGTGAGCTTTCTGTGGGAATGTTAAAGTTTTGGCGCCCGGCGACGTCTCTGTTCAGACCAGACACGCTGGTTTGATTTGATATATTGTTTGTGCGTAGAGACACGTTTCGAAAGCTGGACATGATGGACACCGACTGGAAAACTGTGAAGACGATGTTTGGAGGCTGATCGAGGCCAGGCTGAGGGTTCTAAATCCTCACCTTCTCTCCACAGTAACCCTGCAGCTAGCTTTGATTTAATTCACTCTTATAAATTTTACCTGTACTTACACAATTTATTTATTCATTTTTTTTTGGAGATATTCAACATACAGGCCATGTTTTTGGTTTTCAAGGTCAGTGTGAATGTCACAAAGTAGTAAAGTGAAAGCAACTCTTGTTTACGTATTATAATTTAATTTAATTCTCCATTTATCCATTTCTAATTATTTGGATTTTGTCTTGGGTTTTCTTTCACTATAAACACACAATATGTGCTTAGCCTCCTTACTACACGGCTAGTTTGTAGTTAGCACTCTTTACTGTAACACTAACTCGTAGTATGTGAGTTCACTGCAATGCCAGTTCATTTTAGCATGAACTCTATGGTACTATTTCATCCTTAGCATGTTTACTATGATGCTAGTTTGTCTTAAAGCTGTTTGATTCTGCTTTAATGGTTAGTTTGTGTGTTGTTTTGCTAGTTCACAGCCTGTATTTCAGTTTGCAGTTAGACTGCTGCTTATTCACAGTTAGTTCATGATTAGCATGTTGTCTGTGATGGTAGTTTATAGTTAGCCGGATTACTGTATTGGTAGTTTGTAGTATTTTGTTTTTACTATAACAGTTATCTGTGGTTAATGCTAATTTATGGTTAGCATGGCTACTATGATGCTATCTCCCAGTTAGCATGTTTAGTATGATGCTAGCTTATGATTTACTCCTTTATTGTGTTGCTAGTTCATATAATTATAGTTATTATAGTATTTTTCAAGTTTTGCACTGTAGTTAGAGATTTAGAGATGTTTCATAGAACATTTCATAACTTGAATTAACTATTTTAACCGAAATATTGGGTACAAAGGATGTAGAATAAAATGCAAACAAAGCTTAACGCTAAAATGGACATTATGTTTCGCATGTACGTTTAAGAAATTTGTGGAATTTATTAGAATTCTCAACAAAAAGACAATCATCGAAACCATTTGATGAATCCATGTAGATTATTACCATCATGGACGTTAGAACAGTGTTTGTGCGAATTATAGTGCAGTGACTCATTGTTTTTGAGTTTGTAAAGCACACATGGAACAAGAAAACGAGTCAGGAAAATGGAAAAACAAGCAAACGGAGTGAAAGAACAGTAATGAAAAATGTTTTAAAAAACTGATAGTGAACTTTTGGCTTCAGACCAGATAAGAGAGAAAATTTAACCAGGTTCTCTTTCTTTCTCTCTCTCTCTCTTTATCTCTCTCTCTCTCTCTCTCTCTCTCTGTCTTATTCGCTCTGTCCCTCTCCTCCCTAATGGGTTCCAGATGTGCGTCCTGATGGGGGTGAGGCGCTCGCTTGTCATCCATGGATCTGTCCATCCTGTGTGTTGCCGAGTTTGAGCTTGGGCTTTGGGGTTGGGGGTAACAGTTGGAGGACATCTGGAAACACTTGGGGTCAGAGAGCTGAAAGGTGAGATGGACGCAGAGCCGTGGGGGGTTTCAGGAGGGGCGGGGTAGAGGGGCAGAGGAAACCACATGGGGCCTTTACAGTCAGAGAAACATCACGCACACTACTTTAACACCGACGACAGGAAGGAGATGGAGCCGTTTCGGAATCCTGAAGCGATTTCTTTACTCATCCGAGGTTCATCTGTTCTGGTGAACGCACACCTTTCTGGCCAAGAGCTTCAGAATCTGGTGGGGAAATTCCACGAAATGTAAACTTCACGCTTGGATGGAGCCAAACTGGTGACATCGCTGCTTAAACGACTTGTTACCACATGGCAACGAGGTCCAAATGCGTGGCCACGACTTAGTGGGAACATGATCGTTAAGTCGTGGCTACGTATAATAAGACACGATCATTGCGTACGCATGCAAATTGGTGTGTGTACATATAGGTACTATGTAAACACTTTGTGTAAAACTTTCCATGCACAATTTATTATTAATTACAGTACGTAACAGCTTGAAATGCTTGTTTTACATAAGCGTGTTCAATTAAATCATATGGTTTATATGTAAATGGTGTATAATATGCAAAACAGTCATTTAGAGTAGATAAAATGACTTAACTGTCTCGCTCCCACACCTTATGAAGTCGTGGGCATGCGTTAGTTTTTCAATCTAGGGATGTCAGGGATTTCTAGTAAAGATGCTACTGAACTTTCATATATAACCCTTGAATATATATATGTTCTATAACGATGATGGCGATCTCTGACCCCAACCTTTCACGATCACTTGCTAGCTTATTAGCTTACCCGAGGATGGATCAATCAAATATGCGAATGTGTTTTTTGCTTCTGCTGAACACATTGTGTTTTAGATAACTTAGCTAGCTTTGCAGGATAGTCTTAGTGGCTTGTAAATTAGCCACCGCCAATTTATATATCCACTTACCTGGCCATGGGTCCCAAACTAATTAGCTATTGTTCTGCTAAACCAATGTTTGCTAGCCTCAGCTAACCTCGGATACTACTCCCATGAGTGTTTTGTTTGAGAACTCTACATATTTATGGCAACAAGATTCCCAATCCTGGCAGCGGGAAAGTTCCTAGCATGTATGATGAAGTCCTGTTGCTTAGAGTAACTGTTATTACATGCCATTTAGTGTTCCGTTTAGCTAGTATAGATGGTGTTTGAATGCATATCATTTAACTACGATGGCAATCACTGACCCCAACTTTTCTGTGAAACCTTGTTCCAGTTCAGATGTACATTTTACTCTTCTTCGATGGTACCTGTCTCTCAGGGATTATCCGAAATTATCCGAAAGCATCCCAAGGAAGCATTTATTTTTTTGTACAACTTTAAAACTTGTTTATTCTCCATCACTGGCTTGTTTATTCCCGGCGGATAGATCACAATTAGATAATTAATGTTAACTCACGTGTTAATCTTAGTGTCTGTAAAGCTGGTTTTTGACCCTCAAGCCCTTCGAGATTATTACTCGTCGCTCTGTACGAGATCCGAGTCAAATCTTGCCCTAATCCTATAACAGTTTGTGTTCTCCATGTCAGATTAATCTATAAAGGCCTTCTTAACGATAGTAGAAAATTACTATGTTCTGCTTACATCATCAATCAGCATGATCCGGATATCGGCTCGTGTAGAAAATGGGCGCGCGTAAACACGAGCATTCTGTCAGCTTGAAGTATTAAGGAGATTTTATTTTTATTTTTCTGTCCATTAGCACGTTTTGTTCACGTTTCTCCATTGCCGCTAGCGTATTTGTAGCTGTACCGTGAGTTTGGCGTCCATCTATTGCCGAGTTTTAGTCGAGCGTCATGGCAACGCTTACACTCCGAGATTAGAGATTTTACTCAAACATTTTTCCCGCTGCAGGAACGTTGTCCTCGGCTGTCTTTAGTCACAACGGCACTAAATCAGCAGCCAGTGAGAATGTCGCTTTGTGTTTTGAAGACCACTGAGCTCATCTCACGACCAAACGGGGGGGGCTGTGGTTCAGGTGGTAGAGCGGGTTGTCCACTAATCGTAGGGTTGGCGGTTCGATTCCCGGCCCGCATGACTCCACATGCCGAAGTGTCCTTGGGCAAGACACTGAACCGCAACTTGCTCCCAATGGCAAGTTAGTGCCCTGCTACCATTGGTGTGTGAGTGAATGGGTGAATGAGACACAGTGTAAAGCACTTTGGAGAAAAGCACTATATAAGTGTGCCATTTACCAAACAGCTAATTTACGATGTCTGATTTTTGTCTGTGACGGGAAAAAAATGTACCGGGTTAAGCCAGCAGGGATACCCCGACCCTGAACCCTGACCAGGATAAAGTGCTTACTGAAGGTGAATGTAGACTGATAGAAGTTATTCCCACACAAAAACATATAAAAAATACAAGCTACGTTATTGGCAAGCTGCGACACGATGAATTTGCTTACATTTGTAAACACACTCCTTACTCTGTTTGTTGCAATTTGGCCTAAAAAAAAGAATCACTGAGCAGGACAGCTTTTTTTTTTTTTCTCGGAGCCCAATAATATCCCCTTGTGATTGGAACGTAACGATTGGTTCTCGGACAGCCGTGGATGTTTTCAAACTCCTAACCTCCTGGTCACATGACCTTAACCAATGATCAAGCTCTTCTGTGATCAAGGTGTTCTTCTTGCCAGGAAATGTATATTTTTAGTTAAACTCTTCAGTGCTACGCGATCATATTGCTTAGCCGCAATGATTTGAGAACACTTTATTAATCCCATTCAGAGTCAAAATCGATGCAATCCATCAGTCCAGCGTTTTCCACGTGTCATTACGAGTGATTCCACATGCTTTTGAGGGAAAAGACTTTTAAGGCCCGTTGAGCTGAGCACAAATGGCTGTAGGAGGTTGTGTTGAAATGGGAAATGGCTCCCACTCCAAAGTTAATGTCCGGCAGGATGACTAGCGTTTGGGGGGAAAAGTTTTGGCTCGCTGACGTTTTGGATCATAAAAATTCCAGCTGAAATCAGGTGGAACAGTTCGGGCAGGCGGGTCGAAGCCACATGAAAAGGTGTCGTTATTGGAATAATGACTGGAATTTTAATATGGACGGATGATTTAAGTGCAAGGATCAGACGGGGCTCGTTTGGAAATGCGGAGTCTCTTAATGGAGCCGATCTCCTAAATTCAGGCGTTAACGTGAATCGACTTTGTGGTTGAACCTGACGTGATGGATGGATGGATGGACATGAACTTTGGGAGAAATAGCCAATTAAAGACCTATTGATATAAGTAATAAGGTAATAAGGTTGTTCTTTATGTTCTAGCCTTTATGACTGATTATTTTATTCCACGAGCCTGACAGATTAGCGCTTCACTTGTAATTTTTTGTAGTTTGTAGAATTCAGTCCTGTAGTGTGCTATAAAGTATCGTGTGACGTTCTACCATGATAAATCTGAAACACTTACCGCATTTATCATATGTTTCAAACAAGCATCATTTCTAGGTGTGCCCCCTTCTGTTATACCACAAGACGTTTAATCTATTATTACACTCGGTTGTGATGAAATGCTAGGTTTTCACCTAGCATAAACTCCTCGGTCCCGAAGATGTCCGAAAACTTCATATTACAGCTTTACCTCTGACACCGGAGACTCATATGTAAAATAAACGTCTTCTTACAGAAAACGTCACCATATCAACGTTTAAACACGTGTTGTTAAATAACAACTTCATAAAATCTGTATATTACTACCCTTACATTATATAATCCTCCACCTGAGCTGTTACTATAGGAACGATAGCATATTCAGTATATACCGTATATGTTTAATATAAACCTGTGCCTTACTGCCAGAGCTGCTGTTTTAAAAGATTTATGGGGAGGCGGGTTGTATTACAACAAGTTTAAGTGTTTCTTCATTATTCTCCAGAACAAGTAATGGCCGAGTGTGATGCTCTTAACAACTCTATTTTCCTAACCAAATTATTGAACACTGTGATATTTGGATTGTATGGTGGTGATGCCAGGATTTATTTTTTTCCCGTCTCATTGTACCGCCAGTCATAATAGTCTGTTGGACCTCTTCTAAATATCCTTATTCCGCATTCCTTATTTGGCATATCAACTTATAACACTCAACAGTTAATTGTCATTCCACAGATATTACACATGTACATGCACAAATAGGACTCTAGCGCATGTACAGTACGTACACTCGGAGCTATTTTATTGGTTCTATTATTTCTATGGTATAGGTATTTTCTTCAATGTTACTCCTCCTACTTGTGCTGCTCTCTCGACTTAAATTTCCCCTACGGGGGAACAATAAAGGTACATCTTATCATATATCATATCATATCATATATCATATCATATCTTATTTTGTAGCATATACAATTTTTTATCCCTTGCTCTGGGGATGGAGGAGCCCCTGGAAACTACACTCTCTGGGGGGAGAGTGTAGTTTCCTACACTAAAAACTAATTATGGTCCATTTAATGTACTTTTAAATAATTTTCGCATGTATACACGTCTACATTTCCAGGTCACAAATGTATTAAAGATAGAGATAGAAAAGAGGTGGACAAGACGTGGACAATGGACAGGGAAGACACAGGGGATTTGCTTGTGGTTTACTTTGTCTAGGTGAACTTTGACTTTGTGAGCCAATAGGAATTAGAAGAAAAAGGGCGTGACTCGTGTGTCTTTTTGTTTTCGGTAAACAAAACGGACGAGCTGCTTTTATTCTGTAGCGCTCGCACCGGACTGTTCCTCATTGATGCATAACTGAAGTTGCTGGCAGTGTTGCCTCTTGCCTCTGCTTCTTGATGGCTCTCATTACTCAGAATTTTGATACTTAAACTAAAATTTCAATTTGTCCTGCCAGCCCCCCCCAAAGCCCTGTCTTGGTTCCCCCACTGTCTCTGAGGTCATCTGGGGTCGCATGCAATCAGCAGACCGAGGGGGTCATCAGGCACATAAACAAGCCTGTGTCAGGCGCTCAGAAAATACCCCGTGGCCACTTAAACTCAAACGAGTGCTTCCTGTGCCATAAACACCGTGTTTTGAAAGTAAACATTCCTTCTCAAAAAAACAAAAAAACAAAAAAAACGTGGCCTTGCGGACATTCTGAACGAATATGAGTTCAGCACTTAACACAGAGGAGTCCATCATCAGGCCATAAAACACTGCAGCAGATTTCTGGAAGCGCCCAGACAGCTTATTTTTCTCCTCAGTCTTAAAAGTTGTTTTTTTTTTTTTTTTTTTTTTCTCTGCGATCTATATCCAAAACAAATACATAAGTGGACTGATGAGATGGAGGACATGTTCGTAAGATCTCACAGCAACTAGGGAAAAGCAGTGCATCTCCTTTTCCTGCTCTAGAGGAAGGAAAAAGAGGAGGTGGAGGAGATGGTGATGGAGATTGGAGGCTGAAGGAAGGTTTAGAGTTTCACATAAAGTCCCCTGGAGTCATTGTGTAGAGTTTTTATTGTGTTTTTAAAGATATGAGATGGTCAGAGAGACACTTTTGGTCATTCTTCATCCAGATCAAGAAAGAATGTAATCTACATCTGGACCTCTTTTTTAAAGAAAAAATAAACTATATGAACTGACAAACCTGACAAAGTATAGAGTTACTTTAAAGATACAAGATATAAAAAATAAAAAAGCCCTTACAGAAGCAACAAGTGCTTGGACCCCAAAAATAGTAGAAGTATGAGAGTGCATGCTAATTTTCTAATTTTATTCTAAAACTTTGAAGAAACTAAGCATGTAGCGTGTGATAATACTCATTACTGTCGCCTGCAACAGCTCAGATGACTCAAAGATGTTCATCATTACTGGGAATACCTTCGTACAGTATGAAGAACGCAGAAAATATATTTTTGTTCCACAACAAACTAATCCTTCGTCATTACACTGCTGGCGGAGGTTTTATTGCATAAGAATATAACAGATTCAGATATGCTCAAGCCATATACAAAAAGAAAGGCAAAGGTAAAGGCCACACACACACACACACACACACACACAAACTTTGCACGAGCTGTATTGAACTGGTGTATGCTTTAACACCATGTTGTTCCACATTAATTCAGGTGGAACTGCATATTTTTTGTATTATATTAGGGATGTAGATCTTTTAGTTTTGAGATGATCTGATACATGATCAATAATCCGATGTAACAAGACCATGTAAATTATTTATTTGTTTAGTTTAATTGGCTGAGCTGTGACTGACAGTCACAGAGGCCACGCCTCTTTCATTGAGGCTCCGTGGTACAGAGGCCACACCTCCTTTCTCTGGGACTGAGATTGACAGACACTCAGGCCTTGCCTCTTACACTGAGACTGGCGGGCATAGAGGCCACGCCTCCTTCACTGGGACTGACGGGCATGGAAGCCATACCTCCTTCACTGGGACTGATGGGCATAGAGGCCACACCTCCTTCACAGGGACTGGGACTGACAGGCATAGAGGCCACGCCTCTTTCACTGGGACTGACGTCTACTTCACTGCAGCCGGCAGGTACAGGAATCAAATCAAGGTCTTTAACGTTGATGGAAAAAGAGAAACTATGAAAGACTGAGCACGTCGTGTCAATGCAGTATTTTATATAAAAATATTTTAAAGCCGATCACGTACATGACTCACCTTCCTCTCTCTGCTTTTACCTCACAATCCCCCCCCCCACTCCTTTTCTTTAAAACAAAGCCAAACTGAAGTGCACAAAAGACAATTATACAACATGAAAGAAGTACAGTAAATTTTTTTTAAAAAGGGAAAGAAAATTGTCTCGTAAAAGAATTATTGTAAAGAAAATAAATCTTGTTTGCGGTGTCTTTTTTTTTTTTTTTTTTTTTAGCAATCTCTGTGATTGATTTATGATGAAAAGAAAATAAACAGCAGAGCTTGAACGCCATATACAGAGGCTACACCTACTCTTCGACTGACAGGTACACAGGCCATGCCCCTTCATAGACACACACACACACACATATGGGCCACGCCTCCTCTTAGACTGACCGGCACATATATGGAGTCAAACTGAGATCTTTAACACCCTTAGTGAGTTGAAAAAATCACATAGCATGTACGAGACATGCCTTCCACCCTAGATACGCCTCACTCGTCATCTTTCCCCTCCCCCTTAAGTCAAAACTAGAACAATAATAAGGCGAGTATTAAGAAAGAAGTCATGCAAGAAGTGATGTTTAATTTCTATCTTAAGAAAAGACCAGAGCTTGAATCCATACATAGAAGCCACGCCTCCTCTCAGACTTCTCAGACTCCTCTCACACACAGAGGCCACACTTCCTTCACTAGTACTAGGACTGACAGGTATACAGGCCACGCCTCCTTCCCTGGGACTGTGATTGACAGGCAGAGATGCCACACCGAGATTTCCAAACAACTTAACAGCTGGAACATGTGGTTTTAAATCAATGTGGCTATGTGGTAAATATTAAGACAAGACCTCTGATTGGTCAGCTGGTCACCCTTTCCATGCCTAATATTTGTTATTTTTAATATGAATGTATAAAAGGTGTTGTGTATATGTATGTACAAAATGTGTACTCCCTGTTTGTGTAGTTATGCTGTGAGTGTGTGTGTGTGTGTGTGTGTGTGTGTGTGTGTGTGTGTGTGTGTGTGTGGAGACCTCTGCATGTTTTTACATGCTTTAAAATATATGTCAGTCACATAAACCCATAGGTGACATCTTAGTATATTCATTACAAAGGTACATTTTTCTTAAAAAAACAAAACAAAAAACAAAACCCAGTCCAGGCTGAGATCTTGATTACGTCCCGGGAGAAATCAAGGAAAAGTCCTGAATGCTCCCTGAACGTTCATGGGATTTGCATTGCTACATTCCAAAAAGTTCATCCGTGGAGCTGCTTCAGTCTCCAGACCTCCAGAGTAAAGTCTGCTCCTCGAGGAGCGACGCCCGTGCGGCCGTGGAAACCGTGAAAACACACACTTTCCGTTTCAGAGTCAAGTCGAGTCGTGTTTTCTCTACTCCGCCAAAAAATATGACCGCCGTTGACGTCAATCACTGCTTTAGAAGTTTTCTTTAAACGTGTTTTTTCTTCCGAGCCTTCGCGTCCACACAGAGAAAACATTGGTGTGAAAGGTCTTTGTTGGGGGGATCAGGGCCGCTCGGTGCCGCACGTCGCCCGCGTTTGTAGTTCGTTTCCTCTCTCAGTTGACGGTCGGCACCTGGTTCATGCTGTACTCCTTGGCCTTCAGTCTCAGGTTGGCGATGCTGTTGGCCATGTTCACGCCCTGCGCCGTGTTGTTGTTGGCACATGACGGCGAGTAGGAGGCCATGGCGCTGAGGAGGAAATTTGAAGGTCAGGAATGAATTAAGAGTGACTCAAACACCACTAAACATTTGGTTACTCCGAGCAGAGAATTTAAATGGGTTGATGTTTAGGCAGAACTCCAAAATAGATGTATCTGAAATAGCTAAATCTGAAATAAGTAACAATTTAATATCCACTAACAATATGCTATATCTGTATAGGTGATGAAGCCACAAATATATTATTTCCAGTTTTAAAGAACCAACATAGGAAAAAAATTATATAGTGTATGTGCATAAATGCTCCCTGCTGGAAACCCCCCCCCCAAAAAAAATATAAACCATCACACAAATTCTAATGGTTTCCACTACAAATCCCATTATAAACAATCAGCTAACCATTAAAACCATTACCATTACCGGTCCTTAATGGTATCCACTAGACATAACACCAACAGAAGGCAACAAATTATTATTAGAGACCCACAGGGACCATCAAAGAGTTTCCATTAAAACCAATACAATTCCCATTATAACCATTACAAATTCTACGAGGCTGTCTATTGTCTTTGTTCATCAGGGCTTACAAAAATACCACAAGAAATATGCTAAAACAGTATTTTTAGCTCACTTATTTCCTAATTATATTCCTAAACCAGTTATCACAAATTTAGTCAAATGAGGCGAAAGTTAGCCTAATGTTAGCCAGATGGAAGCATAGCTAGCATGATAACCTGCCTTTGTGCTAGCTAGCTAGCATGGGTCTTTAAGTAAAATATACAATATTGTACATTTTTATTTTAAAATCCTTGGCAAGAATGCATGAGGGTAAATTTCTCCAGTTCTTCGTATCTGCTAAGATGCTAGCTTACGTCTCATGCTAGGTTTAAAGCGATGCTTTGAGGTTTTTCGAATGCTTCTGGATTGTCTGGGAGACTCCAGTGATTAGCCTCAGCTCCCAGAGATTTATTTTGTCAAAAACGAAAGATTAAATAAAATAAATCGAAACCTTTTAACACGGGGGATGATCATGAGTCATGATTTGAAATTTGTTAACTGACTGAATTCAGACACGTAGTTGTGTCCTGAATACTATTTCTGTTTTAAAAAAATAGTGAATACGAGCCTTTTGCTTGTATTTATATTTACACATGGTCTAGAGTTGTGATGTCTGTGTGAGAAAAGCGATCACTTTTATCCAATTATAGTTCATATTTAATGTTGTGTATGCATGTGAATGAGCTGTCGCTATCGACCAATCAGAGTCAAGAATTCAAAACCGCTCTTGTATAGAAACAGACAATTTATTAGACGATATTAGAAATCTGCTCAATCAAGTCAAGTGGCTTTATTGTCATTTCAACCATTTCATCTGGTCCAGTACACCATGAAACGAAACAGGGTTCTTCCAGGACCATGGTGCTTCAAAACAAAACAACACACTATCTACATCAGACGACAAAGACCTAAATACATTTCTATGTAAATATCCTATGAGCTGCAGTTGTGTCTAAGCTGTGTGTGATGGAGGATGTTACCTGTACGGAGGTGAGTTTCCCCAGGACAGGTAATCGCTCGGCCTCGGAGCAGGCCGCGGTACCATCGGCTGCTCCACCGATGTCACGTCTCCGGAGTAGGTTTTGAGCAGCGAGGCGTTTTTACTCGCCAGCAGTGCGCGCTCGTTACGCCGGAACTTAGCCCTTCTGTTCTGAAACCACACCTGAGAAAACAAGACAATACACACTCGTGAAAAGACAGATAACAAACACTCCACATAGGCAGGGCAGGACAAAAAAAAAAACAATGAATGAATGTGAATGCTCAACATCAGGATTTATATATTTACAGGTACAGTATACGTGTTCTGCATATAATAATTTGACAATATTCCTGAGATAAGGAAATCTGAAACATGTTTAGCATTAACCATTAACGTGGCTTTCATTTTAAAGAGGAGAACATCCAAAAGGAGTGTATTTATACATTGTTTTATATGGCATTCATCTTATATGTTCTCTGTGCTGTATAACGTCTGAAATTGTAATGTTTTTAACGGTGTTCCAATGCTTGAATGCTTTCTTTCGTTATCCCGACCCCCACAGAGCTACACGTTTGGTTAGTGATCAATGCTAAGAATAAGTAAACTGTACAATTTGTTGTACAAATTATTTTTCTTAAGTCATTTATCAACAAATCTGAGGGAAATATTGATGTTCCTAAATGGTTTATCTCCTTTCCAGTGCCACTGTGTCTTTTATATTGTTTATACGGTATAAATGAATGTCCTTGCTAGCTAGCTAGCTAAATCATCAGCTAGCCCATGTTCCTATGATGTAAACAAAGGGGATCTAGAACCATCAAGGATTGTTTTTCATTTATTTCTCTGAGCGAATCCTTTAATGAAAGTGTACAGAATGTTACAAAGCCATAACAATACAAAGAACCTGTAAAAACCCTTAAAGTGCACAAGTACATCCAGTTTATCCTGAACGTTCTCGTTCGGTGAAGACGTGTTCAGTGTCTGGCGAGTACTTTTGTGATGCAGGTGTGAGTCTGTGTCGTTGCTGTTCTAGTAAAATAATCAACGGTGTGGAGTGGTGTGAAGAAGCCGAGTCACTGTTACGACCCTTAAGTCGATTATTTTCCTATAGCAGCATGTCCTGAAGTGTTTCATCCCTGTTTAACCACAGCAATTTTCCAATAATTTATCATTTTTTCCATTTATACAAGATCGACACATTGACGCAACACCCTCTGACCAATCAGATTCAAGAATTCAACAGTGTTAACAGTGGCCAGTTTTGTCAAACAGCAGAGTACATACGCAAGCCCATAAATTAAAATAAATAAATAAATAAATAAATATACAAATTAAATGTGAACTATATTAACATCCGGATGACATCTTCAATCTTTAGGCCACGCCTCTGATGCGGGGGGGGGGGGGGGGGATTATTGGAGCTTTGACGTCCATTTTGCAAATTTGAGACGCTGAACACCTCCACACAGACGATTGCACAGCCATAAGCTATATTTATTTGTCAGTTTGTATTCGTTGACACGGTGACGTTTCCTGGAAGGAGTCTCCGGTGTCAGCGGTTTGTAGCAGTCAGAGGTAACGAGGCAGCGTTACGTTTTCTGACACGGAGAATTCTTCAGGAAGGAGGGCTTTACGGTTTCTTGCGGTTTTAGCGTCTCGACTGCAAGAGAGGCAGGTCAAGGAACGACTCTTTACGGCTGCTAACGTCAGTGAGAACAGGAACCGACTCGTTTCATGGACGTTCCAAAATATTATACTATACGTGGATTAAAAACAAATACATGCTCTTTTAATAAGTAAAAAATTTTAATAGTTGGCAAGCTGTTGTAGTATAAAAGGAATAAAACACACCAGGAACGTGCTGTTATAGGAAAAGAATCGGTATCGGGGGGTAAGGGGGGGTGGGTGTAAGATTACTATACCAGCATGACATGGAGTGTTTCATTCTTTATAAGTAAAAGGGAAAGTCAATTACAGGATTTCGAGGACGTGTATATGTACTTAGTGAACACTTTATTGGCGGTGTTATGTAGGAACACTGACCTGCACGCGAGCCTCGGTGAGATTAACCCTGCGCGCCAGATCCTCCCTGACGAAGGCGTCGGGGTAATGCGTCCTCTCAAACACCCGCTCCAGTGCCTGCAGCTGACTGCTGTTAAACGTGGTCCTGTTTCTCCTCTGCTTCCGCTTCTTCTTCTCCTCCGAGTTCAGCTGCTCATCTGAGAATACACACACACACCAACATTTAGATGGCACATCAGCCTCGCTTCACAGTGTCGCCTGTGACTGATTCGTCTGTTTATAACACACTCCATGTTGTGCTGTTACAGGAAAATAATCAATGGCGGTGTGGTGCGATGAAGCAGAGTTACTGTAGCCACCTCGAAGCTGATTATTTCCCTATAACAGCACATCCTGAAGTGTTTTATTCCTCTTATAGTGCAGCAAGTTTTCAACAATGAACGTTTTTTACATTTATTAAAGAGCAACTGAGCGAATGTTGTGCTTTTTTATCCATTTGTAGTTACGTTTAATGTTATGGAAACGGCCATAAATGAACTATACGCGATCTATAAATGAACCCATGGTTTTGGGTTGTTTTTTTTTAAGACTGGCATCACTTCAAAATCATTAGTTTGAAAGTGTTTAAGCATAAAATGCTAATAGATTTCCAATTCCGAATGTGTAATTGTGTCGTAGCCAACGCCTTGTGAAAAACAAACCGCTCTCAATCGACCTGCCTGATTTTATCATGTAGGACAAGATAATAAAAACTGTAATAGTGATGAGAACATTGTTATAGTAACAGGACAGATATGGCAGGTAATGTAAGGCAAGTTTCTACAACGAGAAAGAAAGAGAAGGAAAGAAAGAATGGACGGAGGGAATGAAGGAACTGAGGCTATAATGACGTGGGGCAGTGGTGCCTTGGTGGTTAAGGCTCTGGGTTACTGATCAGAAGGTTGGGGGTTCAAGCCCCAGCACTGCCAGGCTACCACTGTTGGGCCCTTGAGCAAGGCCCTCAACCCTCTCTGCTCCAAGGGTGCTGTATCATGGCTGACCTTGCACTCTGACCCCAGCTTCCTGACATTCTGGGATATGTGAAGAAAAGACTTTCACTGTGCTATAATGTATATGTGATCAATAATGACTCATTATCATTAAATAACGAAAAAGATAGAAGGAAGCGCACTATAAGTTTATCAGCTTTTAGTCATTATAACTTCAGGTCTAATCTGTTAATGTTTGATCCAGCATCAATTTTAAGGCTTTGGTTCGTTTTTCTTCTCTCTTTTCCCCCCCCATTATTGTTTTTTACGCCGCACCGGTTTTAAGTGACACACATCTCTCTGAGCGCTAGTAAATGAGTTTAATAAAGTCACTTAAAAAAAGAAAAGAAATCGAGTGCTGCAGAGCGAGCTGCTGTATTACTCTGTAGCTGTTACAGTAAAAAAAATGATTTCAAATGAAAACGATATCCGCTTACTCATGATAAAACCTGTTTTACAACTGTGCAGAGAATAAACACTGGGATTAAAACAGCACGGTTTCCCAGCTGTAATGTTGAGATCTTTAACGAACTGCACGTGAACTAAACCTGAAACCTGTTGTATTAATAATATAGAAATTTTAATATAGACGTGAATGTACAGTGGGGGGAAATAAGTATTGGACGCAACATTTATTTCAGTAAATATATTTCGAATGAGGCTATTCACATGAAATTTTCACCAGACGTCAGTATTAACTCAAGAAATCTGGAAATATAAAGAATTCACAATATTAATGTCCATAAATAAAGTTATGTGTAATAAAGTGGAATGACACGGGAAAAAAGTATTGAACACGCTAAGAAAAAGCAGTTCTCCAAGGCAAGGTAAGGCAAGGAATCAGCTGAAATCCGTAAGTAATTATACCCCCTATCTGTGCAAATTAATATCAGCTGGGTTCAATGCTTATTTCCCCCACTGTAAGTACTGATGATGGTGATAATGATGATGATTATTATTATTATATATCCTACTAAACCAGGGGTGTAGAATACTTGAGTAACTGTACTTCGTTACTATACTTAAGTATTATTTTGCTGTATTTATATATTGAAATTGAGTACTCTTAATTACATTCCCAACAATACATACGTAACTCCTTACATTATTATTTAGACCTCCGAAAGGACTCTGAGATTTCTTCTTCTCTCATTCAGACGGTGACTATTTAAAAGTAGTGACTTTTTCACGTTGTCTTGAGTACACTGTTCGGTTGGATACTTTGGTCACATGATCACAGTATAATTTCTCAGTTCCTTTTTTACATCCCTTGGTTAAAAATTGGACTAATCTCGAAGTACAAATTATATTTAAAAACAACGTTCCTGGTTCCTGTCCCATTCGCGCCGAGCTGCCATGGGCCTCCTTACGACAACTCCAATTCCAAAAATGTTGGGACGCTGTGTAAAATGGAAATAAAAACGGAATCTCATAAACCCATATGTTATTCACAACAGAACATTTAGTGCCAATTAACCTAATTAGTTGCCAAATGTTCCTCCAGTTGTTTCTTTTTAGTAACACTTACTTTTCCAGCCTTTTGTTGCCCCCGTCCCGACTTTTTTCAGACGTGTTGCGACCATCAAATTCAAAAATACGTTTTTTCTTTCTTAAAATGGTACATTTCTCAGTATAAACATTTGATATGTTTTCTGTGTTGTATTGTGAATAACATACAGATTTATGATATTTGCACGTCATTGCATTCTGTTTGTTTTTTATTTACGTTTTACACAGCGTCCCAACTTTTTTGGAATTGGGGTTGTATTTAAAGAATTTAAAAAAATTATTATTTTTTTTTTTTAGCTAAATGGAGTTTATTTTTGACTTACTTGTGTCTTTAATTGACTGGCAACGGAAATCGAGTGAGCTGCGTCTCATATTAGCTACACACAGTAGCCTTCCTTCTATTCTGAGTCACTAGTAACCCCATTAAACAAGCCAAACCATTGCATTATACTAAACCAACACAATTCTGCTTAAATAAATGACTCATTTTTGTAACTTCTTGGTGAGCGTGAATAAAGTCGTGTGTGAGCTCCAGGGTGAAACTATACAGCAAATAGATCATCATGATCCGTGAAATATATTCGGCCTACGTTTCAGAACAAAGTGGCGGCAAACTGAGTAGTGTCATGCAAGTGCCTAAAAAGCATGATTAAAAACAAATCAACTCGAATTTAATGTCAATACCTGTGATATGTACTTTATAGTATTTATTGCTATAACAATATTGTATGGTCATATCACCCAGCCCTAATGACATGCCCTAATGACACGCCCTAATGACCATGCTTTAATGGTTTGTTCTATTAAAAGCTAATACAGTTTAAAATAAAAACTAAACCTTGCCATAGCGTCACTGAAGCTCTACTGACTCTCAGATGGAGTATGAAAGTGACTACGTTTACAAGGACAGCAGTAATCTAATTATTGACCTTATACAGCACACGTCATTACGTCACCGCGCCACGCCGTTCACGTATCGACATACAGTTGGTCTTCGTTATGGGACGGTATACAGTCTTGGGTGTTTTTATTTTTCATTTTACGAGAGCTTCAAGTGCAGGTAATTATTTGTCGTGCTGTACGTGCAAATAGCCGACTGCTTGAAGACGTGGGCTGCGTCCCAAACCGTGTACTTACCTAAATACACGTATTTCTCCTTCTATATCAGGTAACAACGCGGTTTGGGACGCAGCCGTGCTCGCTTGTTTGCCGTCAAACGGTCGAGCGCTGCCGTGTGTGTACGTGTCCTGTCACAAAATGCGGTGAAAACTCCCACACGATGTTAATAATGTGATTAAGGTGTGTACATGTCTGTAATGCACGTCGATAACGTGACTAACACAGGAATACTCCACACGTCTCAATTCCACTTGTGTTTATTTCGAGTATGAGTTTAATCGGATTAAGGTCATCAATAATCGCTGTTTACATGATAGTTTCTTAATCAGAGTATCGTCTCTATCGGGTTAATATCGGATTATTGTTGTGCATGTAAACATACTGAGTGATTCAGAAAAAAAGTTACAGCATAACAGTTATAACTGATAAAGTTTCAGGTTAATATAGCTTAAATAAAGCGATGGTTTAGTGCACTGATGTTTATTTCAGTTGAATGGTGAAGGGATATTGTTATTTAAATTTGGTCTGATAAAGTGACTTTAGTATCAGTGAGGTGTTTAGACGTTTGGGTGAAAGCGGTAGTACCTGTAGTAGCAGCTCAGGATCATTCGTCCTGAAGAGTTTGTACTTTATGACTTTACTCCTCTCCTGCCTCGTTAGTGTTTTCAATTAATAGTCATTAAACACACACAGTCTCATTACATCTGTGACCTGGAGTTCGTACACGGGTCTGGGTTTAAGACAGAACTTCCTCCCGTGGACGTCGTGAATCGTCTGTGAGCGCAAACCCTGAGCACGCTGCACTTTATCACTTCTTCCAGATCTATCGGTTAGGACTCATCCATCCTCTAATAAAGGGTTCAGCGTGTTTGTGTTCGTTCTCTTGAGTTCTTTTGTTTCGCTGAGCGAGAGGCACTAGAGGGACGACACCGAGTGAAAGAAAGAGTGAAGGAATGAGAGGAAATGGGGAAAGAAAGAGGAAAGAAAGAGGGAATGAGAGGAAAAGAAAGAGGGAAGTAAAGCAAAGAAAGTGAATGAGAAGAAAGAGGGAATGAGAGGGAATATGAGGGAACGAGAGGAAAGACAGAGGGAATTAGAAGAAAGAAAGGGGGAATAAGAAGAAAAAAGAGAATTAGAGGAAGGAAAGAGGGAATGAGAAGAAAGAAAGAGAATTAGAGGAAGGAAAGAGGGAATGAGAAGAAAGAAAGAGGGAATGAGAAGAAAGAAAGAGGGAATGAGAAGAAAAGAGAGAATTAGAATTAGAATTAGAATTAGAAAAGAGAGAATTAGAGGAAGGAAAGAGGGAATGAGAAGAAAAGAGAGAATTAGAGGAAGGAAAGAGGGAATGAGAAGAAAAGAGAGAATTAGAGGAAGGAAAGAGGGAATGAGAGGAAATAAGGAAAGGAAAAAGAAAATGAGGAGAGAAGAAAGAAAGAAGGAAAGAAAGGGGAACACGAATGGAGGAAAATGGAATGAAAGAAAAGGAGTAAAGAAAGAGAAAATCTTTTCTCCTGCTGTTGCGAGGAATCAGAGCCACTCGCTGCTGTGGTGCTGAACTCTGGAGGAAGATGGAGAGAAATGTGTCCATTTTTACAGCTGAACTCCTACAACACTAGTGCAGCGTGTCCGGAAACAACACTCATTTCTTTTAGAACAGTTGTGCAGTTAGAGCGGTGTGTTGTAGTGAAACAGCAGAAAAAGCAAAGCAATGAAACGTCGAACACAACGACACACGACCGAACACAAACGTTCTGAGTTTCAGTTTAAACGCCGAGGGAAGTGACTCTGTGACGCTGTGACTCTGGGACGTGGTGAGTCGGTGATGCAGTGACTCGGTGACGTGCTGACGCTGTGACTCTGTGACGCAGTGATGCAGTGAGTCGGTGATGCAGAGACTCTGTGACAAGGTGAGTCGGTGACTCTGTGTATTGGTGAGTCGGTGATGTGGAGACTCGGTGATGTGGTGACTCGGTGACGCAGTGAGTCGGTGATGTGGTGAGTCAGTGATGCAGTGACTTGGTGACTCTGTGACGCTTTGACTCGGTGATGCAGTGACTCGGTGACGCGGTGAGTCGGTGATGCAGTGAGTCTGTGACATGGTGAGTCGGTGAAGCAGTGATGCGGTGAGTCGGTGATGCAGAGACTCTGTGACGCGGTGAGTCGATGACTCTGTGAATTGGTGAGTCGGTGATGCAGAGAGTCAGTGATGCAGTGACTCTGTGATGCGGTGAGTCAGTGACGCGGTGACTCGGTGACTCTGTGACATGGTGTGTCGGTGATGCAGTGACTGACTCTGCGACTTGGTGACTCGGTGATGCAGTGACTCGGTGATGCAGTGACTCTGTGACCCGTTGAATTGGTGATGCAGTGACTCCGTGACATGGTGAGTCGGTGAAGCAGTGACTCTGTGATATGGTGAGTCGGTGATGCAGTGACTCAGTGACGCGGTGAGTCGGTGATGCAGTGACTCTGTGACGCGTTGACTTGGTGATCCAGTGGCTCTGTGACATGGTGAGTCGGTGATGCAGTGACTCGGTGAGTCGGTGATGCAGTGAATCTGTGACTTGGTGACTCTGTGACTCGGTGATGCAGTGACTCAGTGACGCGGCGGTTAAAGCGTTGAGCTACAGATCAGAAGGTGATGAGTTCAGATCCCAGCACTCCCAAGCTGCCATGATTGTGTTCCTGAGCGAGACCTTCAATCTTCAACTGCTCAGCCGTCTCCTGTCTCACCTGCTGCGACCGTCTCTTCGGTTAAATCAGCAAACATGGTGGATGATATTTTATTTGAAATGTACAGTATTCTGTATCGCGGTGATGTAATGTAAAAAGTACCGTAAATATCTGTATATATGAGACGTCTGAAAATCGTTACAACTTATTGATCCATTATAAAAAGTTCACCAGGGTGTGTAGAAATACTGGGATTGTCACATTGGACAGTTTTTTTATTTCTTCTTATCATCTTCATGTGATCTGACCTGAAGGCCAGAATCAGGGCTGATGTTGAAGGCACTGATGTGGATGTGATGTTGTAGCGTACATGGCAGCATTCAGAGGATCACCTGGATGGGTTTTTTTTTTTTTTTTTTTTTTTTTACACATCGCTAATATTACATTTTTTTACTTTAAAAAAAAAACTCTCAGGTTTGTACATGTCTAAATTTCCTTGATTGGTCTTGGTAAAATTTTCATTTAGTATCACAGATCACTTTCAGACACGCTATATTGCTGTAAATATGTTTTTTGTTGTTGTTGTTTTTTTGTTTTTTTTTTACAATTACTTACTGTAAATTTGACTGTATTTTTAATTTTTTTTACATTATGTGGCTTGACGGGTAGAACACAACACCTGTCCTCATAGTTAGAACGCTATCCATAAGATTCGTTTTTTTTTATTTATTTTGAGTTTTTCGAAAATGTTCATTATATCCTGCGCATAAGAACTGAAGAGAAATGTCTAGCTGTAAAGTTTACTTTACAGTTGTACAGATCATGCCCGTTACGAGCCTTGCGTGACTTTACTGACTTTACTGAGAGAATCGGCAGCAGCGGTGCGTAATTTAAAATTCTGTAACGAGGCAGAAGAGGAATAAAGTCGTAAGTAAAGCACAAACACTTCACCGACGTGCTCAAGGACGCATCTGGAGTACTTTTACTACACTTTACACCTCCACTTTACACCTTTGCAGGAGATTTAACAGCGGGGTTTAAAACCCAGCAGCCAAAGCAGAGGAGACGTGGCCGACGGTGAGGCTGTTTTAAATCAAACGACTCACCCTGTGCTCTTTTGTAAGATTTGATCAAACATAGATCCAATTTGTGCCAAATGTAAACACGCCCCTGCTGCTCTGTTTCATACAGAGGTGTGCGAAAGTCTTAGGCATGTGCAAGGAAATGCATTATTTATCAAAAATTATGAAATGGAAAGTTTCTTCAATTAAAAACATAACTTAAAGAGCGGTAATAAATAACAAAAAAAGTCCGTATTCGGTGTGACTACGCTTCGCTTTAAAAAGTTAGCAGTCTCGGGTACAATGTATACAGTTTTATAAGGAAATGACCCGTAAGTGTTACTGAACCAGCCGCGGGTCTTCAGGAGACTTTGACTGTCGCTCTCGCTTCTTATTTTTGCAGCAAAGTTATGCAGCAACCTTCGTTATGTCTTTTTTTTTTTTTTGTATGAAAAGTGTTCTTACATAATACGCTGCTTTCTGCTTTACTAACATAGAAACATTTTGTGCTAGAAAACTAATGTTTGGGAATCTGAAATGTTTTTTTACCGACTCGATAATGTAGAAGTCATATAATAATAATCTATAACAAAGTTTGTTCTATAAAAAATATGTGTATATATAGAAATATAAATATATATTTGTACATATCCGTATTTGAAGCATATTCACAACCGACAGATTTATCATTAGCTCCGATCCTTAAGCTGGCCTCTTTATAGTCTGTGCAGTACCTGAAGGTGTGCGATACGACCGAAAATACCATATCACGACTCTCAAAGATATTTTGCTACATGGTACATTGCTAAGATACAACATGCTTCATGATATTTAGGATCGCTAATAAACTGCTAGCAAAACTATTGCACAAAAGCCCATTTAAACAAAAGTAGTGATCATACTTTATTTTAAAAAAATAATTAATAAATAATACATCTGTTAAAAGAAAATAAATCTGTAAAAAGCATTGCATTTTTACAAGGACATGACCCCCCCAGTTAGTTTGTAATTAATTTTAAAAACATTATAATAAACTCATCATTGCAATATCTCAGAAAACTAAGTATTGTGACATCATGTATCACGATATCGATATATATTGCGGTCATAGTGATTTCTCCCAGCCCTAGTCCTGCTTCGTCCAGGTCACGCTCAGACATCATCATCATCATCATCCTCATCATCTACACATCTCTACACACTGGCAGTTTATTTCTCCTGCACTGCGCTCAGCAGTAAAGAAATTATAAACAGAACCCGGAGAAATTTACATTTACAACTCGAGGGTCTGTTTATAATTTCTTTACGGCTGAGGTGCCATTTATTTCATACGTGGACGTGGAAGTCCTGACCATGCGCCTTCACTCGGCTCTCTAAAGCGCTGTCGCGCTGCAGCTTTCGACAAGCAGTTCTCCTTTCTGTATAGTTCGTTTACCCGTCCGGATTTGTTTTTCTTTATTTGTTTGCGCTCTTATCATCGTTTTAGTTACTCGTGTTGTTCTTTTTACTATATTTC